>NC_142027.1:112294677-112507177 GCF_982192425.1 Myodes glareolus
TTTCAGGAGTCACTGCCCAGGTGAGGGCTTTTCATGACGTAGCTGTAGCTGCCTTTAACTCATCTGTGTTCCTGAATGTAATCCCAATAGATTACTGTTCAGTAAGCCAGCCTTAGGTGGAATCATTTCTTGGGCCTGCCGTGGGTGGCCTATCTGGGGTGAAGACATGTTTGTTTGTATCTTCCCAGGAGACATCATACAACACCATGTATACATTTCTCCGTGGATATGAGCCCAGAGACTCAACTACAGGATTCTTCATAAAACCCCAGGCTCCTGCTAAGAACCCCCTCCTGCCATCTCATTCCTGGCACCTATCAGGACAGAGATGCGGCAAGAAGTGGACTGCAGTGCTATGCTCACCGCAAGGACCCTGTAGTGGAAGCACGCCTGTCCACTCCGCACAAATGCTTAAAAGGGACCAGCAATCTGCCCACTATCTCCAGACCAGGAGCAACCAGGCTAAGATCCAAAGATGAGGCCAGGTGGAGTGTAGCAGGAACTGAATACCTGTAACCCCAGCTTCTTAGGAGGCTGAAGCAGAAGACGCTTGAACGCCAGGCTAGCCTGGGCTGCAAAGTGAGCTCGAATTCCAAAAACAAGACAAAGCAACAACAACAAAAAACAGAAACAGACAAAATCAAACCAACCCAACAACAACAATAAAAAAAAAAAGGAAAGATGAAACCAGGGCTGAAGACACAAGTGTGCTCGGCAGGGTGCCTCTCTAGCATCCAGAAAGCCCTGGGTTCCAGCCCCAGCACTGCACAAAATCAGAAGTGATGGCACACGCCTGCAGTTCAGCACTCAGAAAGTGGAGGCAGGAGGGCCAGGAGTTCAAGGTCATCCTTGGTGTGACCAGTCTGGGGGATATATATATATATATAGATATATATATATATCTATATATATATATATATATCTCAGATGGTGCCTTTGAGGTACATCGGACGGTGCCTCAAAAATAAATAAAATAAACCAATCAATCAAATAAAAAATTCAAACTCAGTGGACTTAACAAATTCAGGTCAGTCAGGAAGTGGTGGTGCACAAGTTTAATCCCAGCACTCGAGAGGCAGAGGCAGGTGGATCTCTTTGAGTTCGGGGCCAGCCTGGTCTATAGAGCGGGTTCCAGGACAGCCAAGGCTACACAGAGAAATCCTGTCTCCAAAAGGTTAAACCACAACAACAAAAAACAACAACAAAAAACCCATCCAGGCCCTGTCTTAAAGGCCAACTTCCTGAAGCGGTAAGTCCCCAAAGAGATGGGGTTGGGAGTAATGTCAGAGAATAAGAGGGGGAGGGGGCCGGGCCAGCTTCCAGAAAAGATGGCTTGGGAGGAGGGGATGCTGAATGAAGTCTATCAGAATCCTATCTGCCTAGCTCAGTCACCATGGTGACCACAGCCTAGGGGAAGCCCATTGGTCCTGCTGACTCAGAAGGGCCTGTGGTCAGCCAGCTAGTAATGGAGAGGCAGGTGGCTCCATAGGAGAGGGAGGAAGAAGGGCCAGGGGAGGGGTAATCCCTGGGTCTTAGGCTTCTGTGACTACCTGTTACCCAGGAGGTGAGCTCTGTTCTTCCTGTTTCTTCAGGAACAAGATTCCCAAGCCCTGGCCCTGCCCAGACCTTGCCTTGACTCAGTGCTGGGATTCTTTCCTATGTGTATGTGTGCACGTCTACCAAGTGTAGGTCAGAGTATAGCTGGTGTTTTCTTAATGGCTCACACCTTTTAAAAAAGTTATTATTACTGTGTGTGCATGCATATATATGTGTATGTATGTATGAATGTATGTATGCAGGCCTGTGTGCCATGGCACACATGTTGAGGTCAAAGAACCACCTGTGAGAGCCAATCTTCTTTCTTTCACCATGTAGACCATGGGAATGAAACTCAGGTTATCAGGCTTGGTTGTGGGCACCCTTACCCACTGAGCCATCTTGCCTGTCTCCTCCCCACCACTTTTTTTTGAGACAAGGTCTCTCACTGAACCAGACTGGCTGACTAGTGAGCACCAGAATCCTCTGCTTCTGCAACTCTAGCTGTAGGGTGACAGGCACAAACCACGCCTTCCTTCCTTTTTTTTTTTTTTTTTTTTTTTTAAGAGACAGGGTTTCTCTGTGTAGCCCTGGCTATCCTGGAACTTGCTTTGTAGACCAGGCTGGCCTTAAACTCACAAAGATCCACCTGTCTCTGCCTCCAAATTGCTGGGATTAAAGGTGTGCACCATGCCACCACCAGTTGGCCTTTGCTTTCTTTCTTTATATAGGGGATCCGATCTCAGGTCCTCTTACTTGCTTGCCAAGTACATTACCAACTGGTCCATTTCCACAGCTTTTTGCTTTTAGACTTTTAAGGAGCCCAAACTTAATAACCAAGGGCTTCTTGGCAGGGGGTGGCATCTGAAGTCCCTACTGTCTCTTGGGGATTTCTGGGAGCCTACAAATTCTGAAATGAAGCTTCGTGAGGTGGTCACCCTTCTCACCCCTGATGTCAACCACACCTCCTGCTGATGGCAAGTCGTGAAGCCCACACAGCAGCAAAGGACTTGGTAGTCACACTGCAATGTGTCCCACAACAAAGCAGACAATGGCTCCTGTCTTTGGAACATAACTTTAAGCCATTTTTGGGAAGATTCTGGTATGCTTGTTGGCACACATGCTCAGTGGTTAATGTCTTTTTTTTAATATTTATTTATTTGTTTATTATGTATACAGTATTCTGTCTGCAGGCCAGAAGAGGACACCAGGCTTCATTACAGATGGTTGTGAGCCACCATGTGGTTGCTGGGAATTGAACTCAGGACCTTTGGAAGAGCAGGCAATGCTCTTAACCGCTGAGCCATCTCTTCAGCCCCCAGTGGTTAATGTCTTATATATTAGAGTGACGATGACACCAGACAGACCTATTTATATAGTTTTATTTTTATTTTTTTAAAAATATTTATTTATTTATTATGTATACAATATTCTGTCTGTGTGTATGTCTGCAGGCTAGAAGAGGGCACCAGACCCCATTACAGATGGTTGTGA
The DNA here is from genome assembly GCF_982192425.1 of Myodes glareolus. Taxonomy (NCBI): domain Eukaryota; kingdom Metazoa; phylum Chordata; class Mammalia; order Rodentia; family Cricetidae; genus Myodes; species Myodes glareolus. Next base: position 112,297,708 of record NC_142027.1, read on the forward strand.
GCCACCATGTGGTTGCTGGGAATTGAACTCAGGACCTTTGGAAGTACAGGCAATGCTCTTAACCTCTGAGCCATCTCTCCAGCCCTTATATAGTTTTATTATTAAAATTTTCATGTATGTATGTATGTATGTGTATGTACGTTCATGTATGTGCAGGTGCCCACGGAGACCAGAAGAGGGTGTCAGAGCCCCAGGAGCCAGAATTATAGATGGTTGTGAGCTGCCTGATGCAGATGTTAGGAAATGAACTCAAGTCCTCTGAAAGAGCAAGTGCTCTTAACTCCTGAGCCATCCCTCTAGTCTAAAGACAAGGTCTCATTGTAGCCCAGGCTAGCCTTGTATTTTCTCCATTAATGAACAGCTGATTCTTCATCTGTAAAATATGCATTTAACTTTACTCTGTGGGTTACCGGAATGATCTCAAGGTTCCTGCTGAATGCAAGGCTGTTGGGCCTGGTGATGAGAGCCTCCTGTTTTAGTGGCAGATATCATCTCAATCAAGACACACAACTTTGACTTTTTTCCCCCAGGGATAGCTATCCCTGGAGTATGGTTTTCCATGGGGGAAGTTCAGGAACTAGCAGGTGAGGTAAATCCAAGTTCCAAGTCATGATTTTATACTCTTGTAGGGAATGGAACTTTGGGCTTTGAATATGGACAACAGCTCTACCATTGAGCCATACCCCAGCCCCTGACTGGGGGATTCTAGGCAGGGGTTCTACCACTGAGTCACCTCCCAGCCCCTCACTGGGGGATTCTAGGCAGGTGCTCTACCACTGAGTCACCTCCCAGCCCCTCACTGGGGATTCTAGGCAGGGGCTCTACCACTGAGCCACACCCCAGCCCCTCAGTGGGGGATTTTAGGCAGGTGCTCTACTACTGAGCCACACCCCAGCCTCTCACTGGGGATTCTAGGCAGGGGCTCTACCACTGAATCAGATCCCCAGCCCTTCGTGCTTATAGTGTTTTGAAAGAAAATGCTCCCAATAGGGAGTGGCACTTAGGAGGTGTGGCTATATTGGAGTAAGTATGACCTGTTTGGAGGAAGTGTGTCACAGTGGGAGTGGGCTTCCAAGTTTCCCATGCTCAAACTATGCTCAGTGTGACTCACAGTTACTTCTGCTGCCTGTGGATCCAGATGCAGAAACTCTCAGCTCCTCTCCAGCACGGTGTCTGGCTGCGCACTGCTATGCTTCCCATCATGACAACAGCAGCCCAGTCAAATGTTTTCCTTGATAAGAGTTGCTGTGGTCACGGTGTCTCTTCACAGCAATAGAAACCCTGACTAAGACAGGGCTTGTACACAAGGTCTTCCACTATAACTCAGGTTCTCTCTGAAGGACTGATCTTCCTACTCAGTCTCTTAGATACGGGGGTTACAGACCTGTGCCTCCCCTCCTGTCTCTCTCCACAGGCTTCTGAACATTGGCTGCCTCTTCGTTTTTCCAGAACTCCAATACCAGTGAGAAAGTTCAGTGGCTCTCTCTGCCCTGTCATCAATACAAGTGGTGCACGAAAGAACAAAATAAATGCATTTTCATTTTGCAGAGAGCCTCTGGGGGGGGGGGAATCAATGTAAAGCTGGACACTGGGTTTTGGGGGTGTGGCTCAGCAGTACACCTCATGTCTACCATGGGCACAGCACTGAGAATCGTCTCTGGAGCTGCAAAGACAAACGACTAAATAATCAAGTAAAGCTTAATGCGCGGCATTAATTTTTGTTGTCATTTTGAGACAAGGGTCTCTCACTGTGTAGCTGTGGCTGGCCTAGAACTCACTCTTGTAGACCAGGCTGGTCCTGAACTCACAGAGACCTGCTTGTCTCTTCCCCGCACATACTGAGATTACAGGTATGTGCCATCACACCTGGCTTGTCAACAAACTGCTCAAACAAGGAAGTAGGCATCAGGGTTTGGGGAGGAGAGGTAGTAACTGTTAATGGGCAGAAAGCTTCATTGAGAGGTGATTAAACAGCCCCCCTCAACCACTGAGGGGCAAGGGATACTGTAGAGTGCTGGCCCAGCAGGGATGAGAACCAGGGTTCTGTCCCAAGTGTGGCATAACCAGGTGTGGTGGCAGACACCTAGATACAAGGAGGGTCAGAAAGTCAAGGCCATCTTCAATTGTGTAGAGAGTTCAAGGCCAGCCTCGGGTACTTGAGACTATCTCAAAAACCAAATACAACAATCTGCTACACTTCCACTTTAAAAAAGAAATGGCGATTCATTTTTGAAATATCATTATTATATCTTATGTGTATGGGTGTTTTGCCTGCACATGTCTGTGTATCATCTGCGTGCCTGGTGCCCACAGCTGCCAGAAGGAGGATTAGATCTGGAGTGAGAGATGGTGGGAGCCACCAGGTGGGGCTGGGAATCAAACCCAGGGCCTCTGGAGTTTCACCTTGTCTTCTTAACCACTGAGCCATCTTTTTAATCCTCAAAAGGATAAATTTTATGATAACCAAATGACATTTAAATTAAAAAATGGAAAAATAAGGATAGAGAGATGGCTCAGGGGTTAAGAGCACTTACTGCTCTTGCAGAGGACTTGGTTGTGGTTCCCAGCATCCCCATGGTTGCCAGTAAGCCCAGTTTCAGAGGATCTGATGCCTTCTTTTGGCCTCCACAGGTTTCTGCACACACATGGTACACATACATATATTCTCTCTCTCTCTCTCTCTCTCTCACACACACACACACACACACACGCACATTAACTAAACATATAAAAATAATTTTGTATGAAAAACACTAAAGAAAAGAAAGAGAAATGGGAAAAAATTAGGCATAATGTCACATTCCTATAATTCCAGCATTTGGGAGGCTGTAGAGGAGGATCATAAGTTAGCCTGAGCTATATTGGGACCTTATCTCAGAAACAAACAAAACAAATAAACAAATGCCAGTGAGATGGCTCAGCAGGTAAACGCGCTGGCACCAAGCCTGAGGATCTTAGGGTAACACCTAGAGACCACATGGAAGGGTAGAACTGACTTTCACAGGTTGCCCTCTGACCTCCACACCTATGTTCTGCCACGTGTGTGCACATAGACACACAATAAACCAATATATGTAAAAGGTAAAAAAAAAAAGCCATCACCACCAAACTTCAAATTTCTAAAAGACAAAACACCCCAAACAGATTCCCTCCACCATTTTTTTTTGAACAACAAAGAAAATAGAAAAAGAAATAAGGAGGCGGGCAGGTGTCCTGCTTTGTGATGGGAGACTCTTACCAAGGAAACCTTCCTCATCTACGATGATGGTGTAGTCCTCAGGGGTCTCTGTCAGACTGAAAAACTTGCACCTGAGCAGAAAGACACAGGAACATCTGGTTAGTCTGGGAAGGCCCCCTGATGAGTCACAGGTGCTCGACCACTGAGTCACATCCCAGTCCCTCACTGGGGGATTCTAGGCAGGTGCTCCACCAAGAGCCATATTTTAGCCCCTCACTGAGAGATTCTAAGCAAATGCTCTACCACTAAGCTACATCATCAAGTCCCCTGTGTACTCTCTGGTATATAGTGGCGGCTGCAAAATCCTACATCTCTACCAAACCCAAAGAACTGTCCACTAAAAAGGGTGACTTTTTTTTTTTCTTTTTTTGAGATAGTCCAGGCTGGCCTCCAATTCATTCATCACTCATGTCGTAAGGCTGACCTGCATGTCCCAGTCCTCCACCCACTAAGGGCTGGGATTACAGATGTGCACCACCACAGCCGGCTAAAAGAGCAGCACTTGCTATGTGTGAATGGCATGTCACAAACCCGATCTCCAAGGGGCTGAAGACACGGCTGTGATCAACCGCACTTACTGCTCTTGTAGAGGGCTTGGGTTCGGTTCCAAGCATCCGTATCAAGAGGCTCACAACTGCCTGCCACGCCAGCTCCCTCTGACCTCCCTGTGGTGCGCATCAACCTCAGCCAGGCACATTCATGCACATCCTTATAAATAAAATCCTGAAACAGAACAACCAGCCAACAAACCCGATCTTCAAGAGGATGCCTGTTTGACCAGGTGACACACACTTCTTGTGTCGTTGGTTTTTCTGATGAGTCACTAGCACACACTCAGCTCCAGCTCCTCTTCCCCTTTTCACCTGTGTCTGTGCACACGTGAGCAGGCTGTGGTGCACGTGTGGAGGTCAGGGGACAACTTGCAGGATGAGGTTCTCTCTGTTCATCAAGTGCGTTCTGTGGACTGAGCTCAGGTCGGCCGACTTAGCCGCAGGCCCCTTTTACCCACTGAGCCATCCCGCCAGAGTCGGCTTCCTAGTGACATCTCTATCCATGCCTGTTCCATAGCCCACTTGTAACTCTTTTAGAGACAGGGTGTCTCTGTGTCACCTTGGCTGTCCTGGAGCTCACTCTGTAAACCAGGCTGGCCTCGAACTCAGAGATCCACGTGCTTTTGCTTCCCAAGTGCCGGGATTAAAGATGTGCACCACCACCGCCTGGCCATTTTATAATTATGTAACTGCCTCAAAGAGTAACAACACTAAACGGTCATCTTCTAAGTGGCAATCAATATTCTAGGAGGGGTGTTCCTTCATAGGGGTCCCACATCCTCAGAGAGAGCCCTGAAGCTTCCCGCTTCCAGATGGCCCAAACAGGTGCATGCTGGGAGGGATGGGCCTCCCAGCTGCCTGAGAGAGAGAGAGAGAGCCTGGTATACAGGAATGGGCAAGACACATACTCCAGTCACCCTCAAAGCTGTAGGGACACTCCAGAAATAGACCGGACACATTGGTCTGGAGGGCATAAACACCAGCAGACGGCAACTAGGGCCTCTGTGGACACGAGGTATAAATAAATAAGTTGTTGAAGTGACATGTCCCAGGGGGCCAGCCAGCTGCTGGACGTCCATCTCAATTCATTGTGCATACCGCCTCAGAGAGGGCCTTTAAGACAGAGGAGACGGAGGGACCTGCTGCTCTCACTGGTCACCAAGTGGCCTGTGTCTGTGAACTTCACCCCACCTGACCCTCCAGGACAGCAGTTCTCAACCTGGGGGTCATGGCATATCAGGTATCCTGCATACTAGATAATTATTACAATTCATAACAAAAGCAAAATTACAGTTATGAAGTAGCCAACGAAATAATCTTACAGTTAGCGGTGTGTGTGTGTGACCACATGAGGAACTGTATTAAAGCATCACAGCATTGGGAAGGAACCTCCAGGATATACAGATGTTTCCTTCCCTTTACTGTTTGTATATGTGTTTGTGTGATACACACATGCATGCACACATGCGCGCTAATGCGTGTGCCTATATATATCAACGGCCAGAGAAGGGTGTTGAGTGTCCTCCTCCCCTTATTCCTTTGCGGCAGGGTCTCTCTAGAACATGGAGCTTGCTCTGTTGCTTAGCTGGCAGCCAGCAAGCCCCAGTGATATCCTGTCTCTCCACCCCCACCCCCACTACAGGGCATTCCAGGCTATACCTGGGTGCTAGCTCCTCATGGTTGCACCCAGACCCAGGATAGCCTGGAACCGGAAGCAATTCCCCTGCTCCAGCTTCCTGAGGATTAAGATTACACGTACCACGTCTTCTGTTCTTTCCTTCTTTGTGTGTGTGAGTACACATGTGGTCCACCTCAACCATAGCTGTTATTAAGGTGGGTGATGCCATTCACCGTAATGTATTTTTTAAACATTTATTTATTTATTTGCTTATGTATTGAGTTTGTGGGTGTGCCAGACTGTATGCGTAGAGCTCTCAGGACAACCTGTGGGAGTTGGTTCTTTCTTTGCATCACGTGGAATTAAACTCAGGTCATCAGGTTTGGTGACTAGTCCCTTTTCCCACCAAGCCACCTCACTAGCTGGACTACTAGCTTCCCTACCCCCTTGAGAAAGGGTTTCTCTGTGTAGTTCCTGGCTGTTCTGGAACTCAAGCTGTAGACCAGGCTGGCCTCGAACACAAGAGATCCACCCGTCTCTGCTTCCTGGGTATTGGGATTAAAAGTGTGCACCACCACTGTCGGTCAGGCTACTACTACCTTTTTTGAGACAGTTTCTCACTGGCTTGCAGCTCACCAAGTAGGCTCGGCTAACAGTCAGTGAGTGAGTCCCAGCTCCTGGAACTTTACTGACTGAGCCGTCCTCGCGGGCTCCGTCTTCCTTTCTTCAGGCCTCCCCACTGTGTGAGCTCTGGTGGAGACTATCACCAGCTTCTACTTGGTCACCCTCCTTCACGGCCCACCTGCCCATCGTCTTAGCTTCACGTCTTCTGTGCTGCCCTTCCCACTGTGGAGCAAACCTTTCCCTATTCAGACACTCCCTGCTCATCTTTATTACCTCAGTCAAGCACAATGGGGGGCAGGGCAGGGTACCAGCCGGCAGCCATCTCCTTTCCCTTTGCTAAGAGATGCTCCTCGCCGATGGCATTCCACAGTGTAAAGCTTTCCGCAAGGGGACTGGAGGACAGTGGGGGCGGGGTTTGGGCTGACCATGCATCACGACGTGACAGGGACCCTGCACACAGTGTGTACGATGAAGAACTCCTTTAATCAGTATGCAGTGCCAGCTCTAGTAGAGCACACTTGACATCACGGGTGCCATGAAGGATTGCTGTATGTTTGAACCAGATTGGGTGACACAGTGAGTAACCATTCTGGGCCAGCCTGGTATCAGTAAGTGCCAGGCCTGTTCCAGTCTTCAACTTCTGACCCTTCTGTGTCAGCTTCCTCCATGACTCACACCCCAGCCTCTCACTGGGGGATTCTAGGCAGGTGCTCTACCACTGAGCCACACCCCAGTCCCTCACTGGGGGATTCTAGGCAGGAGCTCTAATGTTGTGTAAGCCACACCCCTAGCGTCTGTTCCTTTCTTTCCTTGTACTGAGTTTGGACAAAAGTTGTCACAGTCTTCTTCCTTCTGCTGATGGGACTTGAGACCTGATGAATTTCCCATGTCCCTTGCTCTCTGCACAGCAGCCCATTCATCCTCCGAAGGATGCCCAACTTTCTGTCAACACAGGAAGATAAGAACAGAGGAAGTCAACCCTTGCCCATGAAGCAATCTGTGGTCCTGTGGCCAGGCTCCCCACATCCCAGACACTATTAACTGCAAATGACATTCCCTGAAGGGCCCAGCTCGGGTGTTGCCTGAGGCTGTTGACTGGTTGCCTAGTAACTCAAGTGCCCTGTTCTCTGGGTCAATGCCACTCAAACTCCCTGTCGATGGCCATGTTCTTTTAGCTGTCTGTCCTTGGTGGCCCGTGTTCAGCCTCATGTTTAGATAACCTTCACTATTCCTCCAGCCTAGACATCCCCTCCCTTCCACTTGACTCCACTTCCCTCCCTTCCAAGGCCTCCCCTATTTCTCCCTATCTGGCTCACCAAGCACCTTAATTTCTATGATACAGGAATCTACTGAAGTCTGTCTCAAAACCCTGAAACTATGTGCAGTTTGGCTTTTTGAGACAGTTTGTTTTTCTTTTCTTTTTTTGTAGCTAGCCCTGGCTATCCCGAAACTCTGTAGACCAGGCTAACCTCGAACTCAGAGATTGGCCTGCCTCTGCCTCCTGAGTGTTGGGATTTAAGGTGTGTGTCACCACCATGGGGCTGCAGTTCGGCTTTTAAGAATCGCTTTCAGTCGGGCAGTGGTGGTGCACGCCTTTAATCCCAGCACTCAGGAGGCAGAGGCAGGCGGATCTTTGAGTTCGAGGCCAGCCTGGTCTACAAGGGCTAGTTCCAGGACAGGCTCCAAAGCTACACAAAGAAATCCTATCTTGGGGAGAAAAAAAGAAAGAAAAGAAAAGAAAACGGCTTCTTTCACAAACCGTGACTCCTTTCTGTATCCCCCAGGCACCTCTTTCCCGCCACATTCTTCATCCTTGGCCTCTTTCCTTCCCAGGGCTCAAGTTTCCTCCAATTATAAAAAAAAGGAATTGAAAGGGTTATTTATTTTATGTGTAGCCTGTAAGGGCCTGGTGCCCACGGAAGTCAGAAGAGGGCATCGGATCTCCTGGAGCTGGAGTTAGAGAGGGCTGCGAACCCCTCTGTGGGTGCTGGGAACAGAACCCGAGTCCTCTCAAAAAAGCAGCGAGTGCTCTTCACCCCTGAGGTACCTCTCCAGCCTCTTCAGTAAAAACAAGAAAAGACTGATCTTATTTATAATTGGTGCGTGGGTCTGCGCACGTGAATGCAGGTGACCACAGGGTTTAGAAAGAGGGTGTTAGATCCCCTAAAGCTAGAGCTGTAGGCAGTTGTGTGCTGCCCCCCAGAGGTACTGGGAACTGAAGCGGGGTCCTCTGCACCAACAGCAAACCCTTAGTCACTTCTCTAGGCTCAGGGTGTCTTCCATCCTCCGAAGGGTTGTCCTTCATCCACATCTCTCCCTCAGGTCACCAGCCTAACACTATTGCCAGCTGGACGGCAGTTAGCTTTGCTCCTCCCGGTTAATCTCACCAGTGACCTCCACGGTCCACATCCGAAGACTGTCGTCCTATTATCCTGCCCTTGACCCAGATGACCAGAGCCGTTCCAGAAACCCTGAGTTTCTGTCTTCTGTTCCCTAAAGGGACTTCTCTCCAGTAGGAGACAGCTCTGGAGCAGCCTTCGGGGGCCTTGCTAGCCTTGGTCTCTCCCTCTACCATTCTCGGGTTCCTCCAGGTCCAGCTGTTTTTTCATACTTGCCTTTCCCTAGCTGACTGCTGCTGTCAAGTGAAATGCCTTTTACGTCTTCCCTCCCTCTCCACCTCCCTCCCTCCATCTTCCCTTGACCTTCTTCTCCCTCCACACCCCTTCCTTTCCCCTTTCCTTCCTTCCCTTTCCTTTCTTTCTCCCTTTCTCCTTTCTCTTCCCTCCCTGACTTCTTCTTCCTTTCTTCTGGTGTGGCACAGGCCGGCCTGCAACTTGAGATCCTCCGGCCTCAGCCTCTAGGCCAGGGTCTACACAAATTTCTCCGAGCTCTCACACTGCCTGTTCCACAGTGAACCTGGGAACGGCAGCAGGCCTCATCTACTGTGCTCCCTTGCCCTTAGGGGCTTCATGTGTAGTCACACAAGTCAGTTGGTCTTCAAAATTCTACTGCTGTTCCCTTTGGGCCTGGCTGGAACCAACCACCCAGGCAAAGCCAAAGCCCAGCGCTGCCTGGATCAGGGGCCCAGGAGCTGAGTCACCTCCGAGAACATTCCTGTCTTCAATCAGCATGGACGCCTGGCTGGATGGCCTGGCTGCCTCTGGAAATTCGATCTGTTTACTCTGCGCTTCTTTCGCCCAGCAGAGAGAGGCCCTCCCCAGGGCATCCTGGGCCACAAGTCCCCAAACCTGGGCTAGGCCAAGCCCTGCCTGGGAAACACACCTGCAGCCAGAAGGCAGACAGGGTGGGTGAGCAGAGGCAGTATCTGCCAGAAAAGCCTTCTTTGGAGAGGTGTGGACCAGACCCACAGAACCGAAGGAAGAGAAGTGAACGTGCTCATTTAATTAGTGGCACGGTTTATCACAGGGTCCCTGCTGAGACCACAGAAGACAAAAGAGAGGGCATCGGGGCATTGTGGGTTAGGAGCGCTTGCTCTGCAAGCTCAAGGACCTGAGTGTGAGTGCCCAGCAACCATGTAAAAAGCCAGCTGGCAGATCCCAGAAGTTTGCTGTTCAGTAAGAGAGTATCTCAAGGCAGCAAGATGGAGACCCATAGGGGAAGACACTCAGGGTCCTGAGACACCTTCTGCGGAAGTGCAAGGCATACCACCTGCACACGCACGCGTGCACCACACACCACACTGACACACCACATACAGACGCACCCGGGAGGCTGAGGCAGGAGGGTCCCGAGTTGAACGCCAATCTGAGCGACACAGCGATACCTTGTCTCAGGGAAGAGGAGGAACTTCCTGGCATTATCCTGACAGGGCAAGAGGAGACAGAGGAAAGGACCATGCTGGACAGTCTCCACTTGCATGCACCTAGGGATGGGAGGCCCATCCCTTTCCAAGGTGATGTATCCTCTCCTGGCTTTTAGAAATCCTATTGCGAGCAGTCTTTTTTTTTTTTTTTAAGATTTAAATGTTGCACCAGCTGTCCACCTGACTGCCCCTGCTGAGATCTAAACCCACTTGGTAGAAGGCTGGGCAGAAGGACAGGGGCTGAGTATAACTCCAGAACCCATGTGAAAGGGTTGAATGTGGTCATTCTGACTTGTAATTCCAGCAGGGGAAGCCTGGGGTCCGCCGGCCAGTCACCTTAGGCTATTTGGTGAGTTTTAAATTGGGGAGAGACCCCATCTCAAAAAATAAGGTAGACAGGGCCTGCGGAACAGCAGCCACAGTTAACCTCTGGCTTCCCAGGGGGTAGAGTGTTTGCTCAGCATGCACAAGGCCCTAGGTTCTATACCCGGCATCATATAAAACTCGGGTGTGATGATCTTAGGCTTGTAATCCCATCACGTGGGAGCTGAGGCAGGAGGACTGCTGTGCTGCTGTGAGTTCAAGGCAAAGCCTAGGCTACTGTCTCACCAAGCACCAAACAAAACAACAGCAAAGCACCATGGGTAGAGGCAGGCAGGCTGGCATGTGGGGATAGTGTCCCTTCCTGAAGCCTGGGCTCCTCTGGTCACTGCAGGCCCCTAGTAAGCTGTCCACTGAGGAGCTTTAGGTTGGTGGGAATCTATGGCCATGCCCATGACTATAATTCCAGTGTCTTGACTGTTCACTGAGTCACCCTGTGTGATGGCTACACTTCACTAGGGAACACAGGATGCTCCCCGGGAGGAAGCTGGGGTTTTATGCTTTTTTTTTCTATAAATTCTTTTTTATTTTTAAATGTGTGCATGTGTGCCTGTCTGTATGTATGTACACAGGGGTGCAGGTACGCACAAAGGCCAGAAGAGGGTATCAGATCTCCCAGAGCCGGAGTTACAGAAGGTTGTGCTTCATCTGACATGGTGCTGGGAACCCAACCAGGGTTTTCTGTAAGAGCAGCAGGGGCTTGGAACTGCTGAGCCATCTCTCCGGCTCCCTGTGGTTCTCAGTTCTTTCTGTTGGACCTTCTCTGGGTGGCTAGTTGTCCTCTGGATGGAGCCACACAGCCTCTGGCACTGGCCTTCATACCCCATTAAAATGTGAGGGGAGAGGTGGCTAGAAGGATAAACAGGCATTTAAGAGTCCACCCTCCCAGCTCCTAGCACCAGTCCCAAGATGGTGCTCTTTGCTTGGTCAAAATACTTTTTTCTCTTTTCTTTCCTCCCCCTCCCTCCCTCCCTCCCTCCTTCTCTCTTCCTTCCTGGTACGAGTCACCACACCTAGCTTTTGTAATTATTTTTGTTACTTTATTCTTTTGTTTTGTTTTATTTTATTTTTCAAGACAGGGTTTCTCTGTGTAACAGCCCAGGCTGCCCTGGAACTCACTTTGTAGACCAGGCTGGCCTCGAACTCATGAAGATCCGCCTGCCTCTGCCTCCTGAGTGCTGGGATTAAAGGCGTGTACCACCACTGTGTGGCTTATTTTGTTATTTTAAGTAGGATTAAAAAAAAAAAGAGGACATGAAGTTGGGGGGCTGGTGTGGAGAAGGAGGAAAGGGGAGAGCAAATGGGAGAAGACATGAGTGCCGGTGGTTCTGATTATGACACACCGTACACATGGGTGAAAGCCTCACAAGTCTTTAGCTTCATCAAAAAATGAATTCCCAGTCTATCCATGGATCAATGCACTGTTAACGTCAGAACCCTCATGATCCAACCGCTAGTCCAAAGCCCTGGCAACTGGCAGCCAACCTTTATCACGTGACCTTCCAGGAACATTTCAGACTCAGATAAGCATAGTTCTGTATTCGCTAGGAAAAATATATACTCTGGCTGCAGACCTGGCTTAGTTGGCATAGAGCTTGCTTAGCAATAAATTAGGCATTGTGGAACATCCCTGTAATCACAACACTTGGAAGGTCAAGACAGGAATATCAGAAGTTCAAGGTCATCCACAGCTACATTCTGAGTTGGGACCAGCCTGGGCTACGTTAAAAAAACATAGCTGTACTCAACAAGTAGACTTAATTTTTTAATAATTAATGAATCTATGTGTCATCTATCTACCTTATCAATTATTTATCCACCTACCTATTTATCATTCACCCATGGATGGATCATCAGCCTATTTATCATTCATCCACCTAGATGAGATCTGTTAGAGAACCATGACACATGACTGTATTATCAGCATATTATTAGTGACCACGGTAATGAAAAGTCCCATCTTCAGTCTAGTGTGAAGACCTCAGACCCTGGGGGCGGGGCAAGGGGGCTGACGGTTTAACTGCCAGTCCCAGCTGAAGTCTTGAGAACCTGAGGGGCCATTGTTTCGGGTGTTGGGATCTAGAGACTGAACACCCTGGAGTCCTGATGTCCAAGAGCAGTAGGAAAGCATCTTAGGTCCAGACTATGCAAATTCCCCCTCCCTTGCTTTTTTCTAGGTAAGCTCTCCCCTACCAAGACACGCCCCACAAGGTGGGGAATTATAGGCAAAGTTTCAACACCCAGTCACACTCCAGCCCCCCATTAGGGATTCTAGACAGGGGCTCTATCATTGATCCATACCCTAGCCCCTCACTGGGGGATTCTAGGCAGGAGCTCTACCACTGAGCCACACCTCAGCCCCTCACTGGGGGATTCTAGGCAGGGGCTCTACCACTGAGCCACACCCCAGCCCCTCACTGGGGGATTCTAGGCAGGGGCTCTACACTGAGTCATGCCCTCAGGTCTACTTTTGATATGGTGTCTTACTAAGTTACCCAGTCTGGCCTTGAATCTACCATCCTCCTGCCTCAGCCTCCTGTGCAGTCAGGATGACAGGCCTTTTAAAAAATACTTTTTAAAACTGTGGTAAGGCATTAGAATCTACACCATACCATATTAACTCACTGCACAGTCCTGTGGCAGAAGGGACAGTCACCGTTGTGTAACCATGAAGGCCACCTGTCTCCAGAACTCCTTCATCTTGCAGAACTGAAACCCAATACCCTTAAGCAATTACTCTGAGCCCCTCCCCCAGCCCCTGGCTATTACAGACAGGAACAGTAACACTATTACTGTTTTTAGTATCTTTTTTATAAATATTTTTTATTTATATGTATATATACATGTATGTTTGTGAGTGTCTGTGTCCATGAGACCAGAAGAGGGCATCAGATCCCCCAAGTTACAGGTAGTTGTGAGTAGCCCTTTGGAAGGCGGGGAACTGAATTCAGGTCCTTTCCAGGAGCATTAACTATTTTGCATTTGTTTTGGTTTTTGTTTCTTTATTTTTGTTTTGTTTCTCAAGACAGGGTTTCTCTGTAGAACAGCGCTGGCTGTCCTGGAACTCTCTTTGTAGACCAGGCTGGCCTCACAGAGATCTCCCTGCCTTTGTCTCCTGAATGCTGGGATTAAAGGGGTGAGTTCCCCACACCTGCATTTTTGGCTTAGTATTCCTCCCCCCTTTTTTTGGTCTGAGTCAGGTTCTCATAATGTAGCCCTGGCTGTACTAGAACTCACTGTGTAGACCAGGCTGGCTCAAACTCAGAGATCCACCTGCTTTTGCCTTGCAAATGCTGGGATTAAAGGCGTGTTCCACTATGCCTGGCTACACCAACCACTGAGCCATCTCTCCAGCCCTTCTATGATTATTTTTGAGGCGGGGTTTGATGTAGCCCAGGCTGGCCTCAAAATTACTATGTAGTTAAGGATGACCTTCATTCAACTCCTGATCCTTCTGCCTTCCTCTTACAATTGCCGGGACTCCACACCCGCCTCATCTGTCTGGACAAAGTGAGCTACTGAGGACTTCAGAGAAGTAACACAGCCTGCCTCCCCACCCCCACTGATATATATTTTAGTATAATGTTCCTCTAAAAGTGCATCCGCGCTACAGCAGCCGTCAGCTTGTCCTTGAAGGTGGACAGTATTTCATCACACCAGTGTCTAGCGAGTCATGGTTCACCTGTTGATGGATACCTGGGCTTCGTCCTTATTGGCTTTGGTAAATCATGTTGCTGGAAACATGCATGTATAGGCCACGCATGATCCTCCTTCCAACTTCTCAGGGTATACCCAGAAGGGCAACTGTAATAATACTTTTCATTTTCTTCCCTTTCAGATTATATGTGTGTGTGTATATGTATATGTATGTATATATATATATATATATATATATATATATATATATATATATATGTTTAGTTACGTGTATGTGTGTGCACATGCATACGGAATCCGGAAGAGGGCTTCAGATAGCCTGAAGTTGCGGCTGTGAGCTACCATGTGGGTGCTGGTGACAGAGCTCAGGTCCTCCGCAAGAGCAGCAAGTGCTCCTAAATCCTGAGCCATCGCTCCAGTCTCCTCGCCTGTTATGTAGCTCAAGGTGGCTGCCAACGCTCTCTGTAGCCCAGGCTGGCCTTAAAACTCCTGCTTGAGTTTGAGTGTTGTGATGACTGCTGGGTTCCACTACACTCGGTTCTCTATTATACATTTTTAGAAATTGATTTCTTTATACTTGTATGTGTGTCTGCCTGTCTGTCTCTGTGGACATGATGGCCATGGTCCATGGGTGGTGACCATAGGGCACCCTGTAGGACTTACTTCTCCACCTCCTCATGTGAACTCCAGGGAATGAACCCAAATCATCAGGTTTGATGGCAATTGCTACGCCATCTTGCTAGCTCTGCTTTTACATTTTTGGAGACAGTGTCCCATTCCTAAAACGTATCCTACATACCCACCATCAACTTGTGAGGGTTCTAGGTTCCAATCAATGCTTTATTCATTTAAAGCTTACTATCGAAGTTCTTTTTTTTTTTTAATTTAAATTCTGAGTTACTCGTGTGTCTGAATGAAGTCGTGAGTACCTGAGGAGCTCAGATGAGGGCGGTCGATGGATTCTCTGGGGATAGAGCTGCCACAGGCAGGTGTGAGCTGCCCTGTGTGGGTGCCAGGAATTGAACCCAGATTCTCTAAAAGAACAGTGAGTGCTTTTACCACCGAAAGCACTGGGACTTGTTTTCTATTCTTTTGTTTTTGTTTAAGAAACAGTAGTCCAGGGCTGGAGAGATGGCTCAGTGGTTAAGAGCATTGCCTGCTCTTCCAAAGGTCCTGAGTTCAATTCCCGGCAACCACATGGTGGCTCACAACCATCTGTAATGAGGTCTGGTGCCCTCTTCTGGCACCAGACACACAGACAGAATATTGTATACATAATAAATAAATAAATATTAAAAAAAAAAAAGAAACAGTAGTCCAGGCTGGCTTTCTACTTTCTGTAACCAATAATGACCTTGAACTCCTGACCCTCCTGCCTCCACTTCCTCACTGCTGAGACGGGCAGTGTTGGGGTGGAACTCAGGGGCTTCATGCATGCTAGCAACTGAGCTACATCTCTGTCCCCCACTGTGGGACTTACATCTGTTGAGGGCAGCAACTCACAGGACACTCCACCAAGAAGCAAAAGAAAATGCTATTCCCTGTCAGGGAGGAAGGAAAGAGGAACCATTGTCAACTGGGGCCTTCCAGCAGAGCGGCAAAGGAGACAGCAGTCTTCAAAGAGCTGGCAAATGCCAGAACAAATGGAGTTCAGTAGAGACTCTGAGTTTAAAGCCGAATTATTTGATCTCTTTCTCTCCTCTTTTTAGGCCAGGTTGGCCTTGAACATGTGATCCTCCTGCCTCGACCTCCTGAGGACTGGGTATCCTCACAATATGGCAGCTAGCCTCCTAACAAGCAAAGGTTCCAAGAGATGGCGAACACTAGGCAGAGCCCACTGTTTATAATCTAGCCTTGGGTGTTACCAGAGTCCCTAAGACAGACACTGAAAGGTGAGAGAGGAAGGGGCACTGCTGCTCGGTCCATGGGAGTGCTGGAGACATCAGACATTGTAAAACCAATTCAGAAACTGGGTGTGGGGCTGAGGGTGTGTAGTTTCAGCACTTGGAAGGTGGAGGCAGGAGGATTATAAACTCAAGGCTAACCTCAGCCACGTAGCTAGTGTGAGGCCAGCCTGGGCTGCAGGAACAAAACTGTCTGTCTCAGAACAAAACAAACCTATTTTAGATGTTTTAAAATGGGGTACGTGGGAGACAGGCGGGGCAGAGGAACAGTTTAAATGCCAGGAATGATGGTTAATCTTACCACGACAATGACTGGACCAAGAGGCACTCAGGAGATGGTAATAGTGTCTGTGTGGTCACATTGGAGACAAGGAGAACCTAAGGGGTCTAACCTTATCAGATGACTTAATCTATTGTTGGATTGAAAATGTGAACAGAGGGAACAGCGAGGCTCGGCAGATAAAGGCATTTGCCACCAAGGCCGATGATCTGAATTTGACCCTGGGACTCGCATGGAGGGAAAGAAGGGGCCCATAAGCTGCTCTCTGGTTTCCATATGCATGCTGTGGTGTGGGCATCATACATACATACTAATACATATATCACATAGATAATAGAAGAACTCCAATGGATGATTGGGCAGTGATGGAGTTGCAGAAAGTGGGGCCTGGGAAGTAGATGGGGGCTGGCTGTGTCTGTGAGAGCTGGCTGTATCTTGCTTTGGTCTCTTCCTGTTACAGCTCCATTTTTCTTTCTGGTCCACCATGATGTGAACAGCCTCACCACAGAGTCCTGCAGCCACGAAATGAGCTGTTTAGCCATGCTCTCTCCACCAGGATGGACCAAAACCTCTGAAACCACAGACAAAACCAACCCTTCCTCTCGTCGGTTGTTTATATCATGTACTCGACATAAATATGATTAAACTATCCTGCCAGGAAAGGAATGAGAGCCTGGAGCAAAAGGCCAGGCTGAGAGCCCGAGGAGGAGGAGGGTTCTTTTAAGTACATATGTGTTGCGTGTGTATTTGTGTGTGTACAGGTAGGTGCATGTGCGTGGTGGCCTGCATAACAGGCTCACAGATTTGAATGCTTGGTCATTAGGGAGTGGCACTACTTGGCCAGGACTAGGGGGTGTAACCCTGCTGGATGAGGAGTATCACTCGGGGTGGGCTTTGAGGGTTCAAATGCTCAAATCAGTGCCTTTTTCTCCTGCTGACTGCCAATCTGGATGTAGAATTCTCAGCTACCTCTCCAGCACTGTCTGCCTGTGTGCCTCCATGTATTGTCCAAGAGGACAATCGACTAAATCTCTGAAAATGTAAGGCAATCCCAATTAAATGCTTTTCTGTCTAAGGGCTGCCCTGGTCATAGTGTCTCTTCACAGTAACAGAACCCTGACTAGACAACGTGTGTGCACAAGTATGCACACATGTATGTTCCTGTGCAACACGGAGGCTGTCGTTCTTGTGTTGTCTACCTTGTTGTTTTGAGTCAGGGTCCCTCATTTGCCTGGTCCCTCGCTGAACAGGCTAGGCTGGCTGGCTAGCCAGTCCCAGGGGCCCATGGTTCTGTCTCTGCGCTCCCCACCCCCCAGCACTGGGATTTTACACGCACTGTTATGATCCAGCTGCCCTCACTCCCCCTGACTGACAGCAGAACTTCCTTGTGGTCCTGTAATTGACAAGGATGTTTGTGTTCTTTCTAGCCGGTGGGTCTCCACAAAAGGAGTAGAGGTATAAAAGGTTGCTGGGCAAAATAAAGGTTGCCGCTCTTCCTCCTGAAAAGAAGCCTCCGTGTCTCAATCCTGGCACCCCCGGCCAGTCTTGGCTATCCAGGCTGCGCTGGCTGCAGCAAGGCACCACCAAGCCTGGCTGTTTCTTTTGTTAAAATTCGCATTCCAGGGACCAAACTCAGGTCCTCATGTCCTTTACCAACCAAGCCACCGAGCCACCTCTACAGACCCATTTGAGGATTGTAGCACAGTAGAAATATGGCCAGGGATTTGGAATAAACATCTGAAATCGGTCTCAGTGGTCACCTCTAAGTGGGAGTTTGGGGCCCCTGTCAAGTCTCAGGGGTGTCACCTTCTACCATGGGCAGAGACATCTGTTCTTTTGTTTGTTTTCATGGACAGTGTGTGAACAAGTTCTCATGTGTATGCCTATGGTATATGCATATGTGCTTACACATGTATACGGTGTGTGGTGCAGGCATGGTGTGGATAAGGTATATGCACGTGGTCATGTGTGCACGGTGTATGCATGGGTGTGAATGTGCATGTGGGGGCCCCAGCTTGATGCCTTATGCGGTGTCTTGCTCTTCCACCTTATTCACTGAGGCAGGGTCTTTCAATCAAACCCAAAGCTTGTAACTACGGCTAGTTTGCCTGCTGGCTTAGTCTGGGGATCCTGTTTCTGCCTCTAAAGCTGGAATTACAGGTGGCTATCACACTTATCCAGCATTTATATGGGTGCTGGGGACCTGAACTTTGGCCCTGGAACTGAAGTTACAAGCCGTTATGAGTTACCAGGTGGGCGCTGGGAACTAACCCCAGGTCCTCTGCAAGAGCAGCAATCACTTTTAAACAGTTGAGCCAGCTCTTCAGCCCCTCTGGCTTTCTTATGTGTGCAAAAGGTTGTGTGGAGTCATGCTTGTCTTTTACATGTGTGCTGGGGATTTGAACTCAGGTCCCCACACTTACACAGCAAGAGCCACTACAATCGGAGTCATTCTCCAGCCCCTTAGCCTTACGTTTTAAAGATAAAGTCTCTCACTGGGATCTGGGGCTCTTCCATTAGGCTAGGATGGCTGGTCAAAGAAGTCCAGGGACCCAGCTGTCTCCGCCTCCCTAGTGATGGGATTCCAAGTACAAGTCACCACGCCTGGCTTTTTTATGCAGGACCTGGGGATTGCACTAAGGTCCTCAGTGGCAAGCACTCTACCCACTACGCCATCTCCCCAGCACCTTGTCTCAAGTCATTCAATTCTGTCTGTGACCTCAGCTAAGGCAGGTTACCAGGCTCGATATCCCCAATCCACAGTTAAGAAGGTGACAGCTCCGACAGGACAGGTCAAATGATCTGCCCACGATCATACTTGCCAGAGTGTGGCTATCTTGAGTTTTCCCTGGAGGCCTCCTGGGGCTAGCCTATTTTTCCTAAATGTACTCTCAGACAGGAGCCTCAGCCAGGCTCACCTCAGAAAGCAATAAAGATCTAGACACGCTTTGTATAACTTTAAGCTTTTCTTGCATAAATGTCTCGTTAGTGGATGGTATCCAGCACCAGTTTGTTGGTGAGACCTAATACAGAAGCAGACCCAGTACAGGGCAGTATGAACCAGAGACCTTAAATGTACGCCCAATCCAGGTGGCAGTTATGGGGTTTCCTATAGCTATGGGCCAATCAAATGAAATGGGCTTTTTTGTTTGTTTTGTAGCACAGGTTAGACTCATATGTATGCTCCTCCTGCCTCAGTCTGCCAACCCCAGGAATTACAGGCCTGTGCCACTACTATGCCTGGTAGGTGCTTTCTACGGTGGCACTTTTTAAAGGTCATTACAGGGACTGGGTATTTGGTTCAACTAATAAAGTGCAGCCATTAGGACCTGTGTTTAAATTCCCAACAAGAAGGTAAAAAGCCCAACATGTTGGTGCGTGCCTGTGACCTCAGATCTGGGGAGGTGGAGTTAGGATCATTGGGGCTCACTGGTCAGCCAGATTAGTAGAATTGGGGAGCTTCAGGCTCAGGGAGAAGCCATGCCTTAAAGATAAGGTGGGGAGCAATAGAGGAAGGTACCGGATATCAGCCTCTGTCTTCTAACTGCTGAGACAACAGGCACATGTCACCATGGTAAAGCACCTGCCCAGGATTCTCCAGTGAGTACCTTAGGAGTATCATCACATCTGCCTAGAATCCCCCAGTAAGGGGCTGAGGGTATTGCTCAGGGATAGCAGGCTTTCCCAGAATCCCCAGTGAAGGGCTGGAGAATGGCTCTGGTATAGTATCTTCACACATACATGCACACATAAGCATACACCAGATCCCGACAGACAGACAGACACAAAGATTACAGCATATCCTTTGCCTTCCAGTTGTGCCCCTGGCTATCAAGAGACTCGACAGACAGACAGACACAAAGATTACAGCATATCCTTTGCCTTCCAGTTGTGCCCCTGGCTATCAAGAGACTCGACAGACAGACAGACACAAAGATTACAGCATATCCTTTGCCTTCCAGTTGTGCCCCTGGCTATCAAGAGACTCGACAGACAGACAGACACAAAGATTACAGCATATCCTTTGCCTTCCAGTTGTGCCACTGGCTATCAAGAGACTCCTAGTGACAGGAATCCAGCCCAGCTTGGGTATCTGGCTGGGTGCTCAGAGTAACAGGTTTTCCTGATCTGAATTCTTGAGTCCATACCATAGCTCCCCACCCCTTTCTGGGTATTCCTGTTTTGTTCCTTTATCAGTAAAATTAGACTTCTGCTCCCCAGGGCTGCTGTGTGGTTAGAGCGCCCTAACTGACAGGAGGGTCCCAGAAGAGCCTGGCTTTCCATGGTGACAGTCTCTGATCCCTCTTACCAGGTCCTGGGTTCTGAGGCTGTCGCTGGTCTCCAAGGCTGTTGCAGAGACCAGTTACAACCTCTACAGAGGGCAGAGGCAAGCGAAGCAGAGGGGCTATAGTGTGACCCACCTTGATCAGGGCGCTCACATGGCATGTGCCCCCAAACCTCCCTACACTGTGGTTACCCTCCATCACATGGATGGATAGACCACCCAAAGATTCCTCCCCATCTCTAGGCTAGAAACTTTTTATGCAGTCAGTTCCCCACTTTAAAGGGGTGAATCCTGATTGGTCCATAGTGATCTCATGCATGGTCACGTGACTTAGCTCCAACCAACAAGATGAGAAAGTCCGAGTAAACCTTGGTGGCTGGGTGAGATTATAGGGCCTGTATGTATTTTGCGGGAGGGCACTGTTGGAAGCCACAGCACTTGCTCCAGCTGGGTTCCTCCCTGTTCACAAGGAAGCTCACCTGGCTGCTCCACAGAGTGACACAGCTACTGCAAAGGACGGCCAGTCGGGAAGACAGAGAAGAAAAAGATCCTGATGACACCATCACATCGTTAGATTAACTGATGACATCATCACATCTTTAGGCTAACCGATACCGAACAGCCCAGCTCCTAGCACTTTTGGTGGTACTAGGGGAGTAACTCTTCCAGAGTGAGTGTTCGACCTGCTAAGCCACGCCCCAGCCCCTCACTGGGGATTCTAGGCAGGGGCTCTACCACTGAGCCACACCCCAGCTCCTCACTGGGGGATTCTAGGCAGGGGCTCTACCACTGAGCCACACCCCAGCCCCTCACTGGGGAATTCTAGGCAGGGGCTCTACCACTGAGCCACACCCCAGCCCCTCACTGGGGGATTCTAGGCAGGTGCTCTACCACTGACCACACCTTAGCCCCTCACTGGGGGGTTCAAGGCAGGTGCTTTACCAATGAACCACACCCCAGGTCCTCACTGGGGGAATCTAGGCAGGTGCTTATCACTGAGACACACCCCTACCTGTTATTGTTAGATTGTAGGCATGTGTTCTACTGCTGAGCCACACACCCCAACATTATTTATTTATTTATTTATTTATTTATTTAATTTTCAGACAGGTTCCTGTTAAGTTGCCTAGGCTGGTCTTGAACTTACTCTAGTACAGGTAGGCCTCGAACTCGTGATCCTCAAGCCTCAGCCTCCTGTGTATTTGAATGATAGGCCTATACCACCAGGCCCAGTACGAAGCACTTCTCTTCAGGTTACTCTCGACAGTTTCACACACGCATCAAACGCACTGCTGCAGTTTGCGCCTGCGCACCCCCCCCATCGTCCTCCTCACATGGAACCTTTTCTTCTTACAGACCCCTTACCCCTCACCGACTCCACGCAGCTTTCCTATTTCCTTAGGGTCCGTCTCACATCTCCCTCCTCCCCCTTACTGCAGCAGTTTTCCACCCATAGGCTGCGACCCCTTTGGGGGTGCATATCAGATATTTACACGGTAATTCATAGCAGCAGCAAATCACAGTTATGAAGTAGCAACGGAATGATCTATGGTTGGGGGTCACCACAACACGAGACACGAGGAACTGTATTAAAGGGTTGCAGCATTAGGAAGGTTGAGAACCCCGCTTTACAATTCTGCTCAACAACAGCCTGCCATATTCTATCTTCTAGGTTAAAACTGCCATGCCAAGAACACCTTTTTTTTTTTGTTTTGTTTTGAAACAGGGTTTCTTTGTGTAGCCTTGGCGGTACTAATGCTAGTTCTGTAGACCAGGCTGGCCGCGAACTCATAGAGATTTGCCTCTGCCTCCCGAGTGCTGGGATTAAAAGTGTGCACCACCGCTGGCCGGCCAAGAACACTACTTTTTAAATGGTTTATGGTATTTTTAAATTGTGTTTACATGTGTGGGCATGCACACGTGAGTGCGGGTGCCTACAGAGGCCAGAAGAGGGCATCAGATCCCCTGGATCTGGAATTACAGGTGGTTGTGAGCCACCCTGTGTGGGTGCTAGGAGTTGAACTAGGGACCTCTGGAAGAGCAGAATGTGCTTTTAATGACTGAGCCTTCTCTCCGGCCCTCCATCCCAGAATACTCCCCTGTCATCACTATCTATTAACGTTTGGTTGTAAGAAGTCCTCCATAGCCTTAAACGCTTGGCCCTTGAACAGAGTTCAGGGCATGGCGTTTGGGGTATGGGGTCTCCCTGGAAGAAGTGAAGTCACTGTGGGCAGGCCCTGAAGTTTTCATGGCTGGGCTCCTCCTTCCTGTTTGTCAGCCACTTCTTGGCCTGCCATGATGTAAGAAATATCAGTGGTATTCCCTTGGCTATGGACGCCGCCACCGTGCCTTTCCCGCCGTGACAAACGGTACGGTCATACTGTGAGCCAATGGACACGGTTCCTCCTTCAAGCTCTTCCTGTCACAGTTCTGAGAAAGGTTAGCAGACAGCTGTCCTTCCTATATATATATATTACTCTTTTATGTGCACGAGGGTGCATGTGCGCGCACAAGCACACGCGTGTATGTTTCACATGGAGACCAAAGGTTGATATCACGTTATTGCCCTCTGGTTTTCTCGATTCCCCCCTTTTCTGAGATAGTCTCTTCTAACCCTGAAGTTCATCATCCCTGCCTTTCAAAGTTTTCTTTT
The DNA here is from genome assembly GCF_982192425.1 of Myodes glareolus. Classification (NCBI taxonomy): domain Eukaryota; kingdom Metazoa; phylum Chordata; class Mammalia; order Rodentia; family Cricetidae; genus Myodes; species Myodes glareolus. The sequence goes on from NC_142027.1 coordinate 112,320,722, forward strand.
TAATCATGTATATATATGTGTGGGGGACACACACACACATGTGTAAACATGATTGCAGGTTACAGAAGAGGGCATCAGATTTGCTGGAGCAGGAGTTATAGGTGGCTGTGAACTGTTTAGCGTGGGTGCTGGGAACGGAACTTGGGTCCTCTGCAATAGGAGTGTGTGTGTTCTCGGCCACTGAGCCTCCATCATCTCTAGCCTCCAGTCCATTTTTTTCTTCAAGACAGGATTTCTCTTTGTAGACCAGGCTGGCCTCGAACTCAGAGATCTACCTGCCTCTGCCTTGTGGATGCTGGGCCCAAAGGTGTGCGCCACTACTGCCCAGCCATTTTTTTAAATATAAGCACTGGGGATCCTAACTCATACCACTCATGCTGCACACAGGTACTTTACAGGTGAGCCATCTCCCCAGCTCTAAAAGCTGTATTTGACTTAGCCAAACAGCCTGCAAAGAGGAGAAGAAACGGAGCTGCCAAGAGGAAGATGAACTAAACCTAGGTATAGCGTACAGCTTAAGCCAGGGGTGGAAGCTCACTCTCAGGACTTCAAGGCCGGAGAAGGGCAGTTATTCTAATGAGTTCCAGGATATGAGGGTGGGAGGGAGGATGGAGAGGAGGGGAGGAGAGAGACAGACTAGGAACGAGAATGAATGAATGAACATGAATGGATATAAAGCATGGGGACTTGAGTCAGGCTGTCCCCACCCTTGCCCTGAACACGCTGTTCTGCAAGTGCTTAGGGACTGTGTGATAGATTTCAGAGCCAAGCACAGAGCTAGGGATTTGATAGTATGTCAGAGGAATAACCTGGGGGCCGGAAAACAGGAGACAACCCTTGTAGAAGTGGAGTCTGGCTACCCTGCTCCAGTTTTCCCTGAGGAAAGATACATTCGAGTACTGCTAGGTTAAGGAGCCAGAAAAATACTGAAGCTATGTGTGGTAGTCCAGGTTTGTCTTCCCAGTTACTTAGGAGGCCGAGGCAGAAAATTCCTGAGTTCAGGCTTGTCTTGGCTACAGAGTGATTCAAAGTCAGTCCGGGCAACTTAATAAGGGCCCTGTATCAAAATAAAAACTGGGGCTGGAGAGATGGCTCAGTGGTTAAGAGAACTGCCTGCTCTTCCAAAGGTCCTGAGTGCAATTCCCAGCAACCACATGGTGGCTCACAACCAACTGTAATGAGATCTGGTGCCCTCTTCTGGCCTGCAGGCAGACATGCAAACAGAATACTGTATACATAATAAATCTTTAAAAAAAAAACAAATAAAAAAAGGCCAAAGGGGTAGCTCAGTGGTAGAGCCCCTGCCTAGAATCCCCCAGTGAGGGGCTGGGGTGTGGCTCAGTGGTAGAGCACCTGCCTAGAATCCCCCAGTGAGGGGCTGGGGTGTGGTTCAGTGGTAGAGCACCTGCCTAGAATCCCCCAGTGAGGGGCTGGGGGCGTTGATCAATGGTAGATCACCTGTCTAGAATCCCTTAGTAAGGGGTTAGGGGTGTGGCTTAATGGTAGCCTGTGCTTGCCTTGTGTATGCAGGAGGCCCTGAGTCCAATCTAAAGTGCTGCAAATAAGAAAGCGGGAACAAGGGAACATGGAAGTCAGTGGTTTGACCCTGTGCTCTTGACTCTTTCTGAACCGCAACCGCAACAGGCTGGTGGCACTGTTGACCATGAGCCTCCTTTGTAGCCTGTGCTGGCAAAAACAAAGCTTACTCCACAGAGACGCAGACTCAGATCTTGGGCTCCATCACTGGTCTCATGACCTTGAGCAAGTTAATCCCCGAGTTCCAAGTTCCTTCTCTGTAAAAGCTATGTCACCGGGTTGTCATTCCCTGCTTCGCACTACGATCTATGTCATTTACATGTCTATATATGGAGAGACTAGACTCCCCCCTCCTGCCTAATTCCTATTAAGATACTGCATATCATCTAAAGCCCCTTTATCCAGGTAGGCTCCCAGGCTGCCCTGGCCAGTCTTCAGGATCCCCCTTTCTTTATTCAAAATCATACATATACATTTATACATATATGTGTGCGGATATATGCATACGAGCGCAGGTACCGACGGAGGCCAGAAGAGGGCACTGGATCCCTTGGAGCTGGAGTTACTGGAGGCTGTGAGCCACCTGGCATGGGCGCTAGGAAGTGAACTGAGATCCTCTGCAAGAGCAGCAATCAGTCCTAACTGCTGAGCCATCTCGCTAGGCCTGGGTCTCCTTTCTTCTACCCTGCTGGACTCCAGCCCTTGCAGTCCCCGGACTGGGCACTCAGATAGGCAGAGGGAGAGAGAGGGACAGTCTGTCTCTATATCCCTTGGGTTCAGGGCACCCAGGCACCGAGTGAGTATTTCCAGTGTTATCCCCTTCCCCACGGTCTACCTGCTCCACTCCGAGGAGACATCAGGGGAGAGAGAGAGAGAGAGAGAGAGAGAGAGAGAGAGGAGAAAGCGAGAGGAAGTGACTAAGTCCGCTAGGAGGTGGAGGCAGGGGAGTGCTTAGGGAGGTTCAGGGTGATGTCATCATCTTGAGGACTGAAGTGGAGTTGACAGAGGTGGAGGGGACATTCCAGGAAGAGATGAACGATGTACAGGAGAGAAGAGGGGCGAGGAAGCAGGCCACCCGTGGGTGTTACTAGTTTATCTGCTGGTGTGTGTGTGTGTGTGTGGGGGGGGGATAGGTAAAGACAAGGGTTCTGGATCCAGGTTCCTCAAAACGCCTTGAATGCCACAGCAAGGACCTGGCCCAGTAGAAACAGTGATTGCTTCTTTTAAACAGGCAGGGAAATGTTCCAGGGATGTCCCCTTCTGGGGAGGTAGATGCTAACAGGAATCTGGACCACCATGGTGGTGGAGAATCAGGATCTACTACCTGCATGGTTCATGGTTGTAAATAAGTCAACAGCTGTTTTTGCATGAATTGAATGACCCACCCCCAGCAAGCTGTTCTTTGGAAAAGAAGTAGGCGGGGCTGTGCTATGTCCATTTCATGGAGGGACAAAGAGAGAGAGACACGGAAAGGACGGTGACCTGGCCTGGGCCACTGGGGCTAATTCCAACACGAAGCCACGCCTGGGCTCAGAGTGCATAAGGGCAGCGGGTTGTCAGTCCTCAGACCCGGCTACACTCAGCGGTTTCTAGAGCCGGTGCCTGGAGACAAGGAGATGACCTTTGACCTCTCAGTCATCTTGCAAATGGTCACTTGGGCCTATCCTGGAAGGGAGGAGGGGTATCCACCTTTCAAGGGGACAAGGTTTCCCTATGGTGAAGTAAGCCAGTGTGAGCTTGTTTCTGGGTCTTAATTTGAGACCTTCAACTTGGACCCTGGGAGTGGCCCGCAGATGAGGGAATGCCCATAAAAAGGCCAGCCCCTTCACCAAGTCACAGGGAACAGCCAGAGGCAGCCTTCCTCCTGTCTTTCTAAGGAGTGTTGGCCTTGAAGCCCTCTTTTCTCCAGCCTGAGAAAGAAAGGAGGAACCAGGGGGCTGTCGGAGGCTGCTGGGGCCAGAAGTTGGGACTCGGTTCCCTCCGGCCTCTGGGTCCTAGGGATTGCCTAGGGGTGGGCAGAGGGCAAGTAAGTGTAGGTAAGGATTAGAAAGCATTGACAGAGAGAGGGGCTTTTTGCACTTGCGGGTGTGGGAGAGAGAGTGTTCAGAATCTGCGCTGTTAGCTTTGTTTTCAAATGACCTGTTTAATGATTTACCTGGGGCCATCCAAGGAGCAAGGGGTTCTACCCTCAGACAAGGGAGGTGAAACCTTGGGTCCCCACAGAGAGACCAGCCCTTGGAGCAGAAAGTAAACAGACGTAAAGCTACCTAGCTGGCTTCATCTTCCAAACAATAGCCCTGACCAAGCTCCAAAACGGTGAAGTCAAGTCCCTCAGCAAGAACTTTTAACAGGCTCTTTCCCCTGAGTTCAACCCCACAGGAGACAAGACAGCCTGGGAAGAAAGGAGGTGTGTGTGTGTGTGTGTGTGTGTGTGTGTGTGTGTGTGTGTGTATGTGCTGTCAATTTAACTTAATCTTCACCTGTAGACAGGGAGGTTGAAACATCTTCGCCTTGACCCCCCCCCCCCATCATAATGGTAAGCGAATGAGGTTTAAGTTAACCGTTGCTTGCTCTAATTCCCACTCCACATGGGGAAAAGGGCAATTAAAAAAAAAAAAAGAAGGTAACCCGACTCTAATCCAACAGGAGTTTATGAAGTCAAACGCACACCTAGCAATGTGAAAAATCCAAGATTTTAAAAAAATCTTTTTCTTTTTCTTCTTACCTCCCAAGGCCTTCCACTAATTTTTTTTCCCCCCTGCAACATCCAAGACCAGCCTCCAGGCAGATCCATAAACACGCCTGCTCCTCCCCTTCCATGGTTCAAAATCCCCCCTCCCTCCCACTTCGCTGGACCCCCAAAGAGAAAAGAAACCAGCGACCCTGGCCCTGCAGCCCCTCCCCCGCTGCTTGCACCTCCTCTCTCCCCTCGCAGGCACCTGGAGATAAACATCTACTAATGATTTTATGATTTTTCTGTTCTGGGGTAGACAAGCTCAGCGCCATCCCTCCCCGCTTGCCAGTGGCTACAGGGGGGCCGGCCCAACCAGGAGGAGGGGAGTGGTGGTGGTGGTGGTGGTGGTGGTGGATGGATGGGGGGATGGGGCGTGTTTAGTTTGTTAATTTCCACCTCCGGATCCCCACACCTGTTTTTCATTCATTCATTCGTTCATTCATTCATTCATTCACGGATGCATCAGAGGCCATTTGGGGAGGCTACTCAGTATCTCAGGGAAGGGACTGAGAAGGGGGGTAGGGTTGGGTGTTGATGGCAGCAGTTGGAGGCGCAGTGGGGTGGGGGGAACCTGGGTGGAAGGGACCCCCAACTAGAAAGCACAGGGGTGGCTTTGTCCGATGCAGGAGGATGGCAGAGATCCCGGGGGGTTGGGGAGCGATGAAGTTGTTTTGCACTGCGTCCCCCCGGGGTGCGCCTCTTTGTCTGTCCCGGGGCGGGTACCATGCGCCCCCCATCCCTTCGCCCCATACTCTCTTTCTCTCACCTGGTCTTGGAAGACAGGAAGGCAAGTTTGATGAGGCCGTAGGTGAAGAGCGGGATACTCTCCTTGGCGACGCTGGCAACTTGCAGCCGGTGTTCCAGAATGTGCAGTTCCATCGTCTGCCCAGGGCTCCTCCACAGCGGATCATCCGCGGTGGCCCGAGTTGCGGGGGGGGGGGGGGACGGGGACGAGCAGCGGCCCCCGCCCCCTGCGCGCCCCAAGCCTTGGGGCAACCGGCCCAGGGAAGGGGGCCCGGTGCTCGGTGCTGGACTGATTTGTACTCGATCCAGAAAAAAGGAAGCTTGGCAAGTTGCAAAAAAAGGAGGCCTGGGGAGGACCTGCGGGGTACAGCGAGCTACGGGGTGGACAAGCAAACAGCGCCCGGCGGAGCGCGGCGCCCGGCGCAGCAGCAGCTGGTGTTCGCTGTAACAAACAACTTGCCACTCAAACGCCGGGCCCGTGCTGCGCAGGCGCCAGCCGCGGGGCCACGCGATGCCTATCGGGATTTGTAGTCCATACTCGCGATTTTACGCGGCCCTTCCCCCCTGGACTACTCCAGCTTGCTGATGTCAAGCCAGGGGGGCTGGGCTGCTGCGCCACGGTGCACCCGGAATGCAAGATTCGGGGTTCCCCAGGGACACAGAAGAACCCTTATGGGACACATTTGGAGCCGTCCTAAGCTTAGGTGCATGCTCTGTCGTCGCTCAAACTCAGGATTAGGCGCTTTCTCTGGGGTGTCAAGCGAGCAACCCCTTTCCTCCACAAACAACTCCAGCGTTGGAGAAGGCCTGAGCCTGCCAGGGGAGAGATTTAGAGGAATCGGTGATTGTCGTGCAGCGAAGCCAAAGCAAAAGACAAGGCTTGAGTTAGCTAGAGAAGGGTGCTGGGTCCTTGTGGAAGGGTACTGAGGGCTGAATGAGAGCACGCAAGGCGGGGAGGTGGGGGGTTCGACTCAGAGAGAGAGCTGCGCGGCCTTCCAGGCAGAAGGAACACCGTGTCCAAACGCACGGAAGCGTGAAAGCCCCCACGGTACTGTGTTTGGCTTTGTTGCTGCGGAAAATGTGAGGGAGGAGAGAGATAAGGCAGGCACGGGAACCAGGACCCGGGTCTCCGGGATCATGGGTGCAAAGCTGCTGAAGTAACTGTGGATCTCGGGGAGGGGGGAGAGTGCGTGGGAGGGGTAGGGAGCGGACCTGAATCTGAATGAGAGTCATCCCTAGGGTTTCTAACCCTAGGCTTGCATGCTGTCAGGGGGATCTGTTCAGCTAATATGTACCCCCCACCCCCCCGTCTTTCATGGCTGACTAGGTTTTGATATCCTTTAGGTTAAAGTTACTGACTAGTGCTTTTGCCCTTTGGCAGAATGCTTTGGGAGGGGGGGAATGTGGTGGGTCAATCTACCTGCGAGGCGGACAGGAAACTTTTTTTGGGAGGGGGATAGTGCTGCCTGTCAAGCTCACATTCTCAGGCCCCTTCTATTAGATCGGGGCTCATTATGCTTCTTCATACTGACAAGGGTGTGAAACCCCAAATCTTGAGTCCTTCTCATAGCCTGTTCAGCCCTCTATTGCTTTAATTTCACTAAAGATTGGGCCATCGAGAAGATTCAGTGGATAAAGACACTTGCTGCCAAGCCTGATGACCTAAGGTAGATCTCCTGGACCTAGACCTTGAAAGGAGAGGACCGATTCCTGTAGTTTGTCCTCTGATCTCCACATGGGAACCGCACGCGCACGCGCACGTGCACACACACGTAATTTAAATAAGTAATTGATTGCTCTATTTTTATTTTGTCTTTGAGACAGGGTCTCATTTCTCTCATATTATCCTTCAACTCTTTATGTGGTTGAGGATTACCCTGAACTTCAGACTTCAGATCTTCTTGCCTCCGTCTCCTGAGTGCTGGGATTACAGGTGTGCAGTGCCCCATCTGGTTTATGCGATGGTGTGGATGGAGCCCAGGGCTCCGTACATACTAGGCACACACTCTCAAGTGAGGAATCTCAGCCTTCATTTTCTTTACTTTTAACTAAAATTTTTTAAAAATTACATTATTTTGTGTATATAGGTGCTTTGCCTGTGTGTGTGTGTGTGTGTGTGTGTGTGTGTGTGTGTGTCATAAGCATGCTTGGTGACCAGGGAGTCCAGAAGAGATTGTCAGATCCTTTGGGACTGGAGCTACAGATGGTTGTGAACTGCTCTGTGGGTTCTGGGAACTGAACCCATGGTTCTCTGGACGAGCAGCCATTGTTCTTAACCACAGAGTCGTCTCCCTAGTCTTACTTAGTTTAGGTAATATTTGTTTTTATTTATGTCTCTGTGTGTATATATTGTGTCTATATTGTGGGTATGTGTGCCCCAGGAGACCAGAAGCAGGTATTGAATCCCATTGGTGCTGGAATTACAGGTAGTCATGAGGCACTTGACATGGTTTCTGAGAAAGGACCTCAGGTTCCCGCTTAAACACCAAGGCAGCTCTCCAGCCCTCATTTTTGTTTTCTCAATTTTTGGAGACTGGGTTTCCTATAGCTCAGGTTAGCCCAGAATTCTTGATTTTTCTGCTCCTACCTCTCAGGTTCTTGGAGTGAGGGTATGCCTCCACCACACCTAACCGACCACTCAGAGACTAGGCTTCAAACTGGGCTTGTAGCTCAGTGGTAGAGCACTTGGCCAGCAGTTACAAGACCCTGAGTTTGATCCCCAGCACTGTAAACAGATAAAATAAGATATCGGTCATGATGGCACACATTTGTATTCCAGTGCTTGGAAGTCAAGGCGGGAGGATTGTTGTTAGTGGAAGGCCAGCCTCGGCTACGTAGTGAATTCATGCACACCTTGGCTACATAGTGAGAGTCTGTGAGTGAGGTAACCCAGACCCAGAAAGACAAATATAGTACATGTTTACTCATAAATGATTTCTAGACATAAAGAAAAAACCCAACCTATAGTTCACAACCCAAGACAACCTAGACAACAAAGAGGACCCTAAGAGAGACATACATGTATCTACATAGGAAGGAGAAAAAGACAAGATCTCCTGAGTAAATTGGGAGCTTGGGGGTCATGGGAGGAGGTGGAAGGGAGGGGAACAGAGAAAAATGTATAGCTCAATAAAATCAATAAAAAAAGGAAAACCAAAACTAACAACTAAAAGAATCTGTCTTCCATCTCTAAAAATCTCTGTTCCATAAAACCAATGATTTTGGGCGCTGGTGGGATGGCTCAGCAGGTAAAGGCACTTGCTGCCAAGCCTTAAGACCTGAGTTCAATCCCCAAGACCCATTTGGTGGAAAGAGATAACCAACTCCCTAAGCTGTCCTTTGGCTTCCATATGTATTCTCTCTCTCTCTCTCTCTCTCTCTCTCTCTCTCTCTCTCCTCTCCTCTCCCTCTTTAAGTAAACATAATAGAAAATTAAAAAAAGCAATGACTTTCGACTGTTCTCTGCTGTATTCTCACTGTTAGCAACAGCAACTGGTACGTGAGGGACAGCCACTCAGGGTCTAGGGAATGCATATATGCATAAGTTTATGCCTTTGCCATGGCCTCTACAGATCTAGAAGGCCCAGATAAAAATGTATTCAGGAGCCCAACTTGGTGGTACATATTTATAACCCTAGCACCTGGGAGGCAGAGGATCAGGAGTTCAAGGTCATCCTTAGCTACATAAAGAGTTCAAAGGCTAGCCTGGGCTACATTGTGAAATACCTCTTTCCCTCCCCCGAAATGCATTCAGACCCCTAAAAGGCAACACACGCTATGGTTAGAGGGAGGGTTAAGGTAGTTTAGTGGCTGGGTGGTGGTGGTGCACACCTTTAATTCCAGCACTCAGGAGGCAGAGGCAGGTGGATCTCTGTGAGCTCGAGGCCAGCCTGGTCTACAGAGTGAGTGCCAGGACAGCTAGGGCTATTACACAGAGAAGCCCTGTCTTGAAAAACAAAAACAAAAACAAAAAGCAACAACCAATAAGGTAATTGAGTCAGATTACCAAGGTAATTACCAAGGTAAGGTAACCAGTCAGAACTGCGCATGAGAAAAGGAATCGTGTTTGAGGTACAGCATCTCCAAACAGCTAACAGGTGACGAAACAAAACAAACAAGGCTCCGATCAGGATCTGGCCGGTTCTCTGGCTTCTGCTCCCAGTGGGCCAAATCAAGATTTTCCAATCTGCAGGCTGTGACCTGAAAGTGGATGGTGAAATCAATTTTTCAGGACATGACTAGCATAAAAACCAACTGAGACTCCAGAAGGGCACAGAGACATGCACATGGTGAGGAGAGGGAGGTTGCTCTGCCACCAGAATTTATGATTTAGTCATGTGGGTCTAACGTGTGCACAGTCATGTAACATAAAGGTTTCTGTTTGTGTGGTGGGGGCTGGGGATTAAGTGCAGGACATCCTACTGAGTGATGCCCTCCACCCCAGCCCCTCCCTGTTAGATTCTAGTCAAGTGTTCTACTGCTGAGCCATGGGTCAAGGTAAGCTCTCTACAATTGAGACGCGTTTCAATTCCCCTCACTGGGGGATTCTAGGCAGGGGCTCTACCACTATTGAGCCACACTCCTGACCCCTCACTGGGGGATTCTAGGCGGGTGCTCTACCACTGAGCCACACCCCAGCCCCTCACTGGGGGATTCTAGGCATGTGCTCTACCACTGAGCCACACCCCAGCCCCCTATGGGGAGGAGGGGATTCTAGGTAGGTTCTTGAACACCCTGAATAATACTCCCCAGCCCCTCACACTGGAAGATTGAGAACATCCACTGAGCTGCATCCCCAACCCTTGCCTTTTTGAGACAGGATCTCTCGCATAGCTTATTGCCATGGCCAGCTGACACTATAGCTCAACATTATTTTAATTCCTTTACATTTAAAATCTGACGCACCGTTGAGACACTGGAAAATATGCCAACACGCACGGGAGAAGTTGGTTAATTGTCCTGTTTCCCTTGAGTGTAAGATGGTTTGCCAGGATGGGAGTCTTTCATTTTAAAAAGCACGGGCCATTCTCTGTTCAACCAAGATCAAGGTGCTCACATCACTTGGAAGTAATTTAGTTATGCAAAGCCATAAAAAAATCTACATTCAGCCCTGGTAGATGTGATTGAAGTGGAGAAGTTCTGTGAGCACAAAATGCGCTGACTGTTCAAAGACTCCACATGGGAAATATGGAAGGTATTTCACAAGCATTTTCTTAAATTTTGATTACACATTGAAATGTCAATTGAACCCAGACCTCACCACTACACTATGACTGGCCCACCCCTACAATAACATGCTAGCCAGCGTGCTCTTGGGAACACCCTAGCTACACTTTTTGAGAGAGCCCTGGAAATACAAGTGAGTGGCCATGCTGACAAGGAGTTTTTTTTTTTTTTTGGTGTGTGTGTGTGTGTGTGTGTGTGTGTGTGTGTGTTTTAGACATAGTCTCTTTGTTATATAGCTATAGAGCTCTGGTCAGCTATATAACACTATGTAGATCAGGCTGGCCTCATACTCACAGAGATCTGCCTGCCTCTGCCTCCCGGGTGCGTTGCCACTACACCTGGCCAAAAAATTGCGTGTGCTTTTTTCGTTTCTTGACGGTGGTATGAGGATCGAAGCCAAGATCTTGTTCATGCTCTGCCTCCAAACTGCATCTTCAAACCCCTCACAGGGAGCTCGTGTGCATGTTTGGAGGTCTGAGCTCCGGTCCTCATGCTTGCTGCTTGTGTGTAATGTGTCTTAGCCACTGAGCGCTATCTTCCCTAGACAGGGTTTCGTGGAGTCCAGGCTGCCCTCAAACTTACTAGCTGAGGATGACCTCAGACTTGTAATTTCCCTGCATCCACTTCCCAAGAGCTGGGAGCACAGGAGAACATTACAATGTCCAGATTCTTTTTATGTCTTTGTAATCAGAATCGCATCTGACTGGCAGTAGAATTTGAAGCTGGATAGCTCTTTCTTATAGGAGTTTTCGAATCGTGGCTCATGCCAGAATCACTTGAGGACTCTTTGTAAAAACACCACTAATGATTTGGTTATGCTTTGTACCCCAGGATCCAGTGCTGGAAGTTTGTTCTTTATTGTGGTATGTTGATTGGTGGTTGGGTCTTTAAAAGTGGGAATCTTTAGGTATCAGAGGCATTTTCTCAGAAAGGATCATCAATGTAGGTTTTTTCTTTCCTCTCTCAGTGACTCCCTCAGTTGCTTGCTCTGAGTTTCTTTAAAGAAAAAAAGAAGCCAGACATGGTGGTGCACTCCTTGGGGTTGGAGAGATGGCTCAGTGGTTAAGAGCACTGCCTGCTCTTCCAAAGGTCCTGAGTTCAATTCCCAGCAACCACATGGTGGCTCACAACTGTCTGTAATGAGGTCTGGTGCCCTCTTCTGGCCTGCAGGCATACACACAGACAAATATTGTATAGATAATAAATAAATATTTTTAAAAAAAGAGGTTTTTTTTGTTTTTAAATTGTCTCTCTATGTGTGTGTCTGTCTATGAGTTTGTGTCTGTGAGCACAGGGTGCTGCAAGGCTGGAAGAGGCTGCTGGAGCCCCTGAATCTGAAATTACAAACAGTTAAGATGCCTGATGTTGGTGCTGGTGCTAGTGCTGGGAACTGAACCTGGGTCCTCTGCAAGATCCGCACATGCTCTTAACCACTGAGCTACCTTCCCAACCCTAACTTCTGACAAATTACAAGACCATTTTGTAGGAAGACTGGAGCACAGACAATAAGGGGTCAATGATGGGCAAACTTTACCTTGACTGGGCTTGTTTAGTTATGGAAACCTCATTATTACATTAAGTAGTTAATTAATTGATTAGCTAACTCTGTGTGTATGCACACGTGCATAGGTGCCATGGCATGTGTGTCAGGTTTCAGGACTCTGTTCTCATCTTTTATCATATGAGTTCCAGGGATGGACTGTAGGCCGTTAGGCTTGACAGCTACACCGCTTCCCTTTGAGCTATCTCACCCATCCCTACGCAAGCTTTTTGCCCTCTATTTAAACCTAAACCTCATGCCAAGATCCAAATGGGTTACTGGACCTCTATGTACCCCTTCCCAATGTGGCCACATTGGATAAATATGCCACCTTAAAAAATTTGTTTTGAGCCGGGTGGTGGTGATGCACGCCTTTAATCCCAGCACTCGGGAGGCAGAGGCAGACGGATCTCTGTGAGTTCGAGACCAGCCTGGTCTACAAAAAAGCTACAGAGAAACCCTGTCTCAAAAAAACCAAAAAAAAAATTGTTTTGGTTTCCCCCCATAGTTGCAAATTATAGCCAGGGCTGGGAGACCATTCCTCTTTGCTATCCCTTCCTCACCAGCCACCTGAAAAACTTGCTAGAAATACAAATGCCATGGAAGTCCAATTCTAAACCTACTGAGTAGGAAGCCCTGGGATGCTTCCTGCCAGGTGTATAGGTGAACAGGACACAGGCTCACACTGGAGAGCCATGACCTGAGACAAGAACGATGTTGGCACATGACCCAACATAGCTACTTCTAGAGACGTGGTTATGACAAAACAGGGTGGGGATGGTGAGATCATTTCCTTTACAGGTCATTCTCAGCCCACACTTGGCTTCACCTAGAGGTCATCTGTCCATGGCAGCCACCTGACATTCATATAGATCATTTCCTATGTGACAAGACCTGTCTTTGCACAGTGGCAACTTCCACAGTCTCACAGGGCCAAAGTAACACAAAACTATCTGTGGTGGTTTGAAGGAGAATGTCCCCCAGAGGCTCATGTATTTGCACTTGGTCCCCTGTTGGTGGTGCTGTGGCACTGTTTGGGGAGATTTAGGAATGTGACCTTGCTGGAGGAAGTGTGTCACCTAGGATTTTTTTTAACACTTTTTAAAAAATTTATTATGTATACAATATTCTGTCTACGTGCAGGCCTGAAGAGGGCACCAGGCCTCATTACAGATGGTTGTAAGCCACCATGTGGTTGCTGGGAATTGAACTCAGGACCTTTGGAAGAGCAGGCAATGCTCTTAACCGCTGAGCCATCTCTCCAGCCCCTAGGATGGGTTTTAAGAGTTTAAAGACACACACACACACATACACACAAAATTTAATTTATTAAGTAGCCAGAGTGGAGAGCACTTGACATGCAGGGCACCAGCTCAGCTTCTGAGGCAATGAGATCCACATATCCAGGAGGATGTCACAGAGGCGGATGATAGTCAGGATGTATAGTGGATCTGCCAGGAGACCTTAGAGCCGAGAAGCTGGTGATGAGAGCCAAGCTAGCTGGGTATCGGTATCTCCTTAAGCCTATTGTGTGTGTGTGTGTGTGTGTGTGTGTGTGTGTGTGTGTGTGTATACAGAGCAGTGTACGTGCCCACGGAGGCCAGAAGAAAGTGTCAAATCCCCTGGAGCTGAAGTTACAGGTGGCTGTGAGCCATCTAACGTAGTCATTGGGAACTGAACTGAATTCAGGTCCTCTACAAGAACAGCAAATGCTCTTAATCACCGAGCTCTCTCTCTAGCCCTTTAAAGAAGGAAGGGAAAAGCTGGGTGGCGGCGGCGCACGCCTTTAATCCCAGCACTCAAAAGGCAGAGCCAGGTGAATGAATCTCTGTGAGTTCGAGGCCAGCCTGGTCTACAGAGCGAGACCCAGGACAGGCTCCAAAGCTACAGAGAAACCCTATCTCGAAAAACAAGAAACAAAACAAAAGAAACTTAAAAAAAAAAAAAGGAAGGGAAAGGTCAGAAAAAACCCTGCTGTTTGTCCAGTGGGTCTTTTTGTGGCTCTTAGGTTCTTTCTGTATCCTTTGATTCTGGCTTTGAGTCTGACATACAGTGCCATGGAGCCATGGGGAGCCCCTCCCGCCAGGGTTCCTGAGGAGGGGAGGAGTGTGGGAGGAGCTTGACCGCAGTCCGCACCCTTTCTCACACTTTTGGACAAAGTGTCAGGAAGCTGCTGATGCGGCTCCGGTTTGCTGCGGGCACCTGTCCCGCCACCGCGTCCATCTGGAGCTCCACACAGGCAGCCAGCGCTAGCTCTCCAAGAACTGTGGATCGGATCGATAGCAGCACCTGTACGCCTTGGATTTTGTCAATTTGAGACAAACCTAGATGATATTTGGGACGAGGGAATCTCAACCGAGGAATTGCCTCCTTCACAATGGCCTGTAGACGATTCTGTGGGACCATTTCCTTGATGAATGATTGATGGGAGAGGGCCCAGCCCACCATGGGTGGGGCCATCCCTAGGCCTGTGGTCCTGGGTTCTATAAGAAAACAGAAATGTTCCTTTGTGGCCTCTGCTTCAGTTCCTGTCTCCAGGTTCCTGCCCTGCTTGAGTTTCTGTCCAAAGCGGAAATAAATCCTTTCTTCCCCAAACTGTTTTTGGTCACAGTGTTCATCAAAGCAAAAGAAACCTACCAGAGACGGCAACATCACTTCTCCACCCAGGCCGCATAGATGTATTGCTATGTATTGAATATAAAGTGTCCCCCCAAAAACGTTGGTTCCCCACTTGATGGATTTAATCATCGAGGAGCGATTGACTCTGGACGACTGTGACCTCACCAAAGGATCAACAGTGATACAGATTGATAATTTAATGACATTATTAGGATGTGCTAGCGATGCCCCCAGGCCCTCACTGGGAGATTCTAGGCAGCTGCTCTATTTCCAGGCTCGCGCTCTCTCTCTACCTCTCCTTTTACCGTTTGTTCTTGACATAGAGTTTCACTAAACTGGCCTTCTGCTTTTAATCCTTTTCCCTTCATCTCCTGAGTAGCTGGGATAACAGGTTTGTAGCCATCAGGAGGTCCACTGTGAATCATCCTGCAGACCTTAAATGGCTATCCTATGAGGAAAGGCCGCTACGTTTCTGTTAATACACTTTGTTCCTGCTAAATTCATCTAGGGCCCGGGGCGCTGGGTTACTCAGCTTCCTGTCGCGGTGACAAAATAGCCAAAGAAAAGGACTTCAAGAAAGACTGATTTTACTTACAGTCTTAGACCCTTCAGTCCCCACTTGGTGGCCCCGCAACTTTGGGCTTGTACGGAGCAGAACATCGCGGTAGGTGGGTAGGGCGGCATAAAGTTGCTTACCTGAAAGTGGGTGGAACACAAAGAGAGAAACAGACAGACCCAAGGTGGAGGATAAGATATGCTATTCGAAGACACATCACCAATGACCTGCTTCCTCCAGTCAGGTTCCGCCCCCTAGCACCTGACCAATGAGGGACTAGGGGTCTGACTTAGCGGTAGAACGCCGGCCTCGGATCCAGAATCCTTCATAGTGACTGCATTTTCCCCTTGTTCCTGCTTCTAGGACAAGGAAGGGTGCTCCTGGGTGGGAGCAAGGCTCTATTCATCCGGGGCTTCTTGGAGCGGTGTGAAGAAGCTCTAGATCCATGGGATGGGAACTGGAGCTGCGGTTCACACCTGGATCCGCCTTCCCTTGGCGACAGCCTCCTCCCGCAGCTCTGGCCGCTCGGGCTTGCGGATGTGACTTTCCTGTTCTGAAAACACACCGAGGCGACTTGAGCAACCTTGCAGTCCCCTGACAGTGGCCGCGAGCGACACCTAAGTGGCCGCCTCCCCTCTGTATTGTATTGCTTCTCAGGTTCCTGGGGAGCAAATTGGGGAGGCGGGCATACCAAAGGACTGGTCCAGATCGTAGCGTGACCCCGGCCCTACCTCCCAGCCCTTAGAAGAGGGGTTATCCTGGAGTCACGGCTATGTGTCTTGGATAGCATCACTAAACCGTGGTTCACATCTCCGAGGGGTGTGACGAACACTTCCTTGAGCAACCACTCAGTGCGTGGCTCCTCCAAACTTTCCTCTGTTGTACAGAGCACACCACTGAGGTCGCTATACTCGGAGTGTATCGCTGTGTTTTGTAGTTAGAGCAGGATGTCCCCACTAGAAGGGGCATGGGACCCCGCGATGGCCAGGTAAGCGGTCTGTTCTCCAGCTGTGCCACCAACGGCTCCAGGCTTGTCAAAAACCAACCCAGGAAAGACGGTCAGAGGTAGTGCGGTTGGTAGAGTGCCTGCCGGCAGACCTAAAGGCCCGGGTTTCAGCCCCGGTGCCACATAAAACTGGCACCTGCAATCCCAGCACTCGGGAAGGAGTGGCCAGAAAGTGAAGAGTACAAGGTTATTCTGGGCTATGTGGGATTCTCAGGCGACATGAGAATCTGTCTCGAAACAAATAAATAGACAGACAAAGAAGCGTGGAAATTTGCCAAAAATGGCTAGACTTTAGGAAGGCCCGGGGGCGGGGGACTCAGAACCTGCCGTTTTAGGATCTCAAGACTGTCCGGTCACCTCGACTATTCTGTGATTCCTAGTGTTTATCTGTGTCCTATTGTCATGACAAAATACCCATTGCTGGGAAATGTATGAGGAAAAGAGGTTTATTTGGTTTAAGGCTCCAGCGGCTTGAAAGTTCAAGCAGCATGGTCTCTGGCAAGGAACCCTGTTACTACATGATAGCCTAGCACCCGAGAGAGGCAGAAAACACGGGGACCAGGATAGTTCTTTTAGAACAACCACGCTTGAAAGAACTAATCCCATCCAATGAGACCTAAATCCTTCCACGAGACCAGTATTACACTTTGTAAAGGACCCAGCATTTCTCCTGGCCACCAACTTCCAAAATCACAGCTAAACTAGAAGCTATGCTGTGTAATTATTTTTAATTCTTCGTCTTAATCTTCTCCTCCTCCTTCCTCCTCCTCTTCCTCTTCTTCTTCTTTTAGGGTCTAAACCAGGATTTCTCTGTGTAGCTTTGGAACCTGTCTTGGAGTTCACTCTGTAGACCAGGCTGGCCTTGAACTCACAGAGATTCTCCTGTCTGTGCCTCCCAAGAGCTGGGATTAAAGGTGTGCGCCACCACCACCCAGCTAATTTTTATCCTTTTAAAGAATATTCATTTATTTATTTGTGTGTGTGTGTGTGTGTGTGTGTGTGTGTGTGTGTGAATTTGCATGGAGGTCAGTAGAGGGCGTCAGATAGTCTCCTTGGTCGCTCTCCACCTATTCCCTTGAGGCAGGGTCTTTCTAATCCCTAAACTCATATTTTCCCAGCTAGATTGGAAGCCTGCAAGCCCCATCAATCCTCTTGCCTCCAACTCCCTTAGAGTTGAAGGTCACAGGTGTGTGTGAGAGAAACCTGGCTTGTTATATAGACACTGGAATCTTACCTTAGCTGCTGAACCATCTCTCCAGTCTCTGTGAATAATTTGTATAGACTGCTGGATTTGATCCACACACACACACACACACACACACATATATATACATATACACATACATATACATACAATGCATCACACACATTTTTGCTGTTTTTTAATATTTATTTATTTATTTATTATGTATACAATATTCTGTCTATATGTCTGCCTGCAGGCCAGAAGAGGGCATCAGATCTCATTTCAGATGGTTGTGAGCCACCATGTGGTTGCTGGGAATTGAACTCAGGACCTTTGGAAGAGCAGGCAGTGCTCTTAACCGCTGAGCCATCTCTCCAGCCCCCTTGTTGTTGTTTTTGTGTGTTTGTGCAGAAGCATGTGGGAGGAGGTCAAAGGACAGCTTTGTGGACTCCGTTCTCTCCTTCCGACTCGTTTGGAGGTCAGGCTGCCAGGCTTGTCCAACAAGTCCCTCTATCCGCAGAGCATCACACTGGCCCCATGATTCGTGGACGCTTTGTTGAGTGTTATTTTTACCTCTGTGTTCACGAGGAAGGCTGGTCTGTAAGTTTCCTTTCCTTGTATTTTCTTTGGTTTTGCCTTTAGGACAGCGCTGGTCTCACAGAGCCACTCAGACGACATTCTCCCTGTTTCTTTTTGGAAGAGATCGTAGTGAATTGGCACCGTTTCTTTCTTAAATGTTTGTGAACCCATCTGGGCCTGGCACTTTCTGTTTTCGAACATTATTAATTGTTGATCCAATGCCTTTAATAGATGGATACACATAAAGTCTTTCTGTCTCTGCTGTGAGTTTTGGGTAGACTGTGAACTGATACACTCTAGGCTATCACATTTACGGAGCCTAGCACCCTTTTCTTTATTTGGTTTTCTTAACGATGTTAGGGATTGAACTCAGAGCCTCACACAGGCCAGACAATTGTTTTACTACAGAGCTACACCCCCAGTCTTTTACTGGGGTATCCTAGTAGATCATTGAACTACGTATCCAGCCTTTAAAAAAAGACAAGGTCTCAAGCTGTAGTCCAGGCTGGCCTTGAACTCAGACGGTCCTCAAGCTTCTATCAGCCTCCTGAGTGTTGGGATTACAGGCGGAAGACACTACACTGGCTCAATTGAACTATGTTGTACCCGGGGGTGGAGAGTTGGTTCAGGAGTTAAGAGCTTGCAAGTACTGAATTCAGTTCCTGTCACCCTCATCAGGCGGCTCAGAACCACCTGTAACTCCAGCTGCAAGGGATCTGGCGCCCTCTTCTGGACACTGCAGGCATCTGACCTAAAAGGTTCCCACTCTCACCAAGACCCAAGCGCATTATCACAGTTAAAAATAAAAACAATAAACCGCTAACTATAACTTACCTGATTTCTACTCGCCTTATCTGCCAGTCACCGACAGAGATATGCTGAGGAATTCAACTTTAATGTGACTTAAGCTTTTTCTCCCTGGACTTCACCAGCCTCCGCCTATGTAGTTTGATGCTCCGCGGTCATACGCCATTACTTGGAGAGCGGGCAGCTACGGGGTCCTCAGTCTCCCCAGCATGCAGATGGCCATCGTTGGACTGCTCAACTCTTGTCTTGTAGGCCAATCTAGTAAGTCCTCGTTTGTCGTACCTGTTAGCTATTTTTCTGTTGCTGCAATAAAACATCATGACCAAAGGCAATCTAAGGACGAGATTTATTTTTGGCCCACAGTTCCAGAGGGACCAAAGCCCATCAAAGTGGGCAGGCGTGGCAGCCAGAGGTAGGCGTGGATGCAGGCGCTGAGAGATCACATATTCAACTGCAAACGGGAAGCAGAGAGAGCAAACTGGAAGTGGGGTGAAGCTGTAAACCCCCAGTGAATTACATTCTCAATAGAGGCTGTTACGGTACCGCATCTAATAGCGCCACCATCTGGCACCTGAACCAATGGGACGTTTCTCTTTCCGACTACCACATTACAAACTTTGCAAATCAGTATGCCACTTTTGTTCCCATCGATTTTATTTTATTCTATTATTTTCTGTTACTTTGTGGTGAGGTGTGGTGTGGTGTGTGTGTGTGTGTGTGTGTGTGTGTGTGCGTGTGTGTAGGTCAGAGGACAATTTATGTGAGTCAAATCTCTCCTTCCGCTGTGTAGGTCCCAGTCCCAGGGATTGACCTCAGGTCATCAGGCTTGTGACGAACATCTTCACACCCCCCCCCCCCCCCCGCGAGGCACCTTGTGGCTTTATTTTCTTTTATTTACTCTGACACAGACTCTCACTCTGTAGTCTAGCCTGGCCTGGAACTAATGATTCTCCCGCCTCGGCTAACTTGTGTTCTGGGATTGCGGGTTTTGCCACCATGTCTGGCTTTTTGTTCCCATTGCAGAGGTGGGCACCCAGAAGTTGGAGAAATAAGGATTCCTCAAGAGTCTTTACCCACCGAGCCATCTTGTCAGCTCAAGTATTGACTTTTTGGAAGCAAAATACCACGAAGCCTGGGTGAGATGATGTTTGCTGATTCGTCTTAATGTCCTCGTGTTCAGATCCCGTCAGCTGTCACTCCAGTCTGTTCCCAGTTGGCGTGGGGAAGTAGGGACACGCGACTGTGGCTTTCTTTCCACGCAGATGGTACCGAATTGCATATCGGGGTCCCTGAACTTTGGGAGTTCCCTAGTGGTCTGGCCTGTGCCTACCATCTGAGTAGCTGGCTTGAAGGTGTTGGTAGAGGGGTACAGCCACCTGGGTAGAGTATAAGGGATGCAGCAGAAGGTTGCAGAGGGGTTGTCCTTCTGGATGGTTGCCCCCCGGAGTCAGATGTCCTTGGTAGGTGTAGTTCTATGATCTCACAGGAGCAGGACAGGGTGGATGTCGTGTTGACCAGACCTCCTCTTCTTTGTTCAGTTTCAACGTCTATCTATCTATCTATCTATCTATCTATCTATCTATCTATCTATCTATCTATCTATCTTTTATCTATCTATCTATCTATCTATCTATCTATCTATCTCTATTATCTGTCTGTCTATTATCTATTTATCTTCTATCATTGTTCTATCTTCTATCTATCTTCTTTTTATCATCTATCTATCTATTCATCTATCTATCTATCTATCTTTTATCTATCTATCTGTCTGTCTGTCTATCTATCTATCTATCTATTTATCTATCTCTATTATCTGTCTGTCTATTATCTATTTATCTTCTATCATTGTTCTATCTTCTATCTATCTTCTTTTTTATCTATCTATCTATCTATCTATCTATCTATCTATCTATCTATCTATCTATCTAGTGTATATGTGGCCACATTCTTGCCATGATGCATGTGTGGAGGTTGAGCAGGCTCTACTTCTCCAACTTCCATGGTCCAGTCTTTTTTATACGAGCACTATTTCCACTCATGAGGACACTTCATTTTTACCCCAAAGTCCTATTTCTGAATATATTGCACCAGTGACTAAATGTCAACACATAGGTCATGATGTACAGATACGCAAACCATAGAGTTTGCACCTATGTCTACTGTACCAGTCTCTTGCTCTGGAGAATTGTAGCTGACAGGGTCAGGAAGAGGTGCTGTAGGAAACAAACAGATAGGACCAGCCATGAGTATTCTGTGGCTCATCACTGCTGGGAAAGAAAGCATCAGAATCCTGGCATGGTAGTGCATGCCTGTAATTCCAACCACTGGAAAGCTGAGGTAGGAGGATTGCTGTGAGATTGAGGCTCCCTTGGCTACATGGTGAGTTCCAGGATAGGATGGGGTAACAAAGTGAGTCTTTCTCTCTCAGAAAGATAGATACTTAGATGATATAGATAGGTGGATTCTTGCTATATTATAAATAATTGGTATGCAGAGAATAGATAGCTGATTGATAGCGATGAATGATTATAGATAGATGATAGAAGGATCATAGATGGTTGATATGGATTGATAGATTATAGATGATGGGTGGATTATAAATAGATGATTGTTTGATTTATAGATGATTGACAGGTGGTAGATGAATGTTTAATAGATTGAATAGATGACGGATAAGTGGTAGGTGATGGGTAAATAGACATGGATAGGTGATAGATGATATTATGTAGGTAAATAATTGATGATAAATTGATGACTGATAAGGGATGCATGGTAGATAGATGAGGACAGGTTGTTGTGAGATATTTCTACACTGGGTGAAAACGTATTGCTGCTATTGGTGTAATAAGAAGTTAAATGGCCAGTAGCTGGGCAGGAGGATTTATGGGCAGCAAGAAAGCTCTGGCAAGAAGAAGGCAGGGTCACCAGCCAGACGTGGAGGAAGCAACGTTGGCAGATGAGGTAAGGAGCCTCGCAACAGAACGTAGACTAAAATAAATGGGTTAATTTAAGCTAAAAGAGCTAGTGGGACAAGCCTAAACTAAGGCGGAGTTTTCATAATTAATAGGAAGTCTCTGGTGTCAGTATTGAGGATCTGGCTGCCGGGACAGAGAAAGACTCGTTATAATAGGTGATTGCTAGGTGATAGATAATTGATAATAGATAGATGCTTGATAAGAGATAGGCATATAAAAAGTTGACAGTAGATGGACAGTAAATAATAGATAGAGACGGACAGACAAGAAGTAGATGTTAGCTTTATGGACCATGAGATCACGTATTGGAGAAAGAAAAAAAAAACTGTCAGATTGGACTCAGGAAGAGAAAGACACCAGTGCAGGGTCACAGTGGTCACCACGGCTGTCAGCTGTGGTTCTGAAATAGGGAGCACGAGGCTGACGAATGCACGGTGGTCTCCATGCATCATTTTATGAAGGACGCAGTTTTAATGAGGGGGAGACTGTGCTTCTGGGCCTCAGGTGCTGGGTCCGTGTTCTTGCTCCATCGTCTTTGGAGAGAGCCCTGGCAGGGTTGAGTTCTTTGACCCCTATGTGACTAATCTGAGCCTTTAACTGGGACAGGGGCCAGGTCAACGGCAGGCGCTGGCAGCCTAATTGGAAGGAGGACAGGTTAGAGCCAATGACTGTACCTTGACAGAGGGCACATTTGCCACTCTGGCTACAGAGCAGAGGGCCGTGGGGACGGGGGAGGTCACGGGCCTTCAGGAAACTAGCCCCGTGGAAGACGGAGGGGAGGAAGGAGAGGAGAGAAGAGGAAAAGGGGGAGGAGAGAAAAGGGAGGGGAGAGAAGGGAAGGGAAGAAAGAGGAGAGGGGAGGAGGCATCTAAGAAGGCATCCCTGGAGAGGAAGGGAGGGCGGGCAGGGACGTCAGAGGTGCAAAGGACATCAGCAGGTTGCAGTGTGCGTGCCACCCTCTCCTGCCAGCTGGATAAGGCCTTTTCTCGTTTTCTTGCTTCCTTTGGTCTCAGATGCAGGCTTCCTGGTAAGAGCTGGGAGCCGGCCAGCTGGAATAGCGTCCTTTCTAAGCTTGAGCTGGCTCGGGCAGCACTGAACTGTCAGGGCTGCATAGACTCCAGCTCCACGGTCACCTCTTGGACTCTGTCCTGGGCAGGGGAGCTTGCTGGCTAGGTTAGTAACTGCGTTTGTTTCTTATTGCTGATGCGAGGCTTCAGGCAACAACAATTAGGATGAGAGAGAACTGATTTTTCCTTTGTCAGCGGGTGTCAGTTGCAGAGAACTTCTTGGTACCGGGTGGGACCCCGTGTCTACTTCTCTCTCTCGGTGCTGGGACCCCATCTGGCTTGGTCTCTGTATGCTAATTCTGTCCCTGAGTTCACCTATGCCTCCATCTTGTCTTGGAGTCATCTATTACCTCTGTCTCTTACAATCTTTCTGCTTCCTCTTCCACATAGACCCCTGAGCCTTGAGGAAGGGGTTTGATAAAGACATACTGTTTAGGACTGAGTGCTTCAAAGTCCCACACTCTCCGCACATTATATAGTTGTGGGTCTCTGGGTTAATTCCCGTCTACTACAAGAAGCAGCTTCTCTGATGTGGGTTGAGCAAGGCGTTGATCTATGGGTACAGTAGTATATCGTTAGAAGTCATTTTATTGCTATATTCTGTTTTATTCATTTAATTTTCATTTTACATACTAGTCCTAGTTCCCTTTCCCTCCACTTCTCCCACCCCCAACTTCCACCATCCTGCCCCCTATCCACTCCTCAGAGAGGGCAAGGCTTCCCTTTGGGAGTCAACAAAGTCTGGTATACTGAGTTGAGGCAGGACCAAACTCCTCCTCCCTGTATCAAGGCTGTTATTGCTATATATTTTAAAGCAGAATTACCATATTAGGTTTATCCCTAGACCCATAACCTGGCTAGTCTCAGATTATTGGCCACTTTAGCGGTGTCAGGTATGGGTTCTATCTCAAGGAGTGGGCCTTATCCATTCAAAAAGTGGTTGGTTAGGTGGGGGAAAGGGTATAACAGAACCAAAATATATACATTTTTTTTCCAATAAAATAATTTAAAAAATTGGAATTGAAGACAACCCAGGAGATGCCGGGTAAAGTGGACAGGCCTGTAAATCCAGCGCCTGAAGGGCTGTGGAAGGAGGATCATAGGTTCAAGGCTAACTTGGACCACATAGTAAGTGTGAGACTAGCTTAGGCTACATGCAGAGTTTGAGGATTGGACTACATAGTGAGATCTGGACCACCTGCCACAGTGTCGTGCTTGACATCCTGCAACTGAGCACTCTCTGTTGTATTGGATGGGATTCCAGGTCCTCCTGCATCCCAGAACTGAGAGTGGCCCCAGATAAACAATAAGTATTTGTCAGGACAGATAGGGTACTTAGTTAGAAGTGAGGATGACATTCAAGGCGGGGCTCTGGTCTACACACACACACACACACACACGGACGGATGGACGGGTAGCTTAGTAGAAAGATAGATATATGGATAGAGAGAAAGAAATACAAACACATGTACATGCTTACAGCTTTTGTCTAGAATCCCTCAGCAAGAAACTGGAGACTTGCAGATATGGCTCTGTGGAGAGTACTTAGTGGTAGAGCCCCTGCCTAGAATCCCCCAGTGAGGGGCCGGGGTGTGGCTCAGTAGTAGAGCACCTGCCTAGAATCCCGCAGTAAGGGGCTGGGGTGTGACTCAGTGGTAGAGCCCCTGCCTAGAATCCCCCAGTGAGGGGTTGGGGTGTGGCTCAGTGGTAGAGCACCTGCCTAGAATCCCTCAGTGAGGGGCTGGGGTGTGGATCAGTGGTAGAGCCCCTGCCTAGAATCCCCCAGTGAGGAGCTGGGGCGTGGCTCAGTGGAGAGTGGCTGCTTAGCATGTGCAATACTCTGAGTTAAATCTCTAGTATTGTAAAAAATAGTTTTTTTGTATGAAGATTTGAGAGGAGTAAAAAATTATTTATAAAGTACCCATTCTGTGGTATTTTTTGGTTATATCAATAAGATATAGACATAAGATAGACCCTTTCTAATGATGGTTTGACCTAGATTTTTTTTTAACCTTATAATGTGTGGTGGTTTGAAAAAAAAAATGGCCTCCAAAAGGAATAGCACTCTTAGGAGGTGTGGCCTTGTTAGAGTAGGTGTGGCCTTGTTGGAGGAAGTGTGTCACTGTGGGGGCGGGCTTTGAGGTCTTTTTCTCAAGCTTCACTCAGTGTGATAGTCAGTTGACTTCCTGTTGCCTCTGAGTCAAGACATAGGATTCTCAGTTCCAACACCACATCTGCCCTGCACGCTGTCATGTTCCCTGCCATAATAGTGGACGGATCCTCTGAAACTGTAAGCAAGCCACTGCAATTAAATGTTTTCTTTATGAGAGTTGCCGTGGTCATAGTGTCTCTTCACAACAGTAGAAACCCTGACTAACATACACTGGTAAAAGCCTATCCACATTCAGCGGACACTTGTATAATCGTTTTTATATTGCTGTGACCCCATTCTGGATAGAAGCAACATAAAAGAGGAGAGGTTTATGCTGTTTCAGTTTAAACTGTTATTGCAGTTTCAGTGTATTTAGTTTACCATGAAAGGTGTCTTAGCTTCTTTTCAATTGCTGTGATAAAATACCATGACCAAAAGAAACTTACGGATGGGAGGGCTTATTTTGGCTTATAGTTCCTGAGGGATAGAGCCCATCATGGCAGGGAAGGCATGACATAGTGGCAGGGGCAGGGGCAGGGGCAGGGGCAGGGGCAGGAAGATTGGTCAATGACATTTTCTTTTTCTTTTCTTTTCTTCCTTCCTTCCTTCCTTCCTTCCTTTTTTATTTTTTTCGAGACAGGGTTTCTCTGCAGCTTTTGGAGTTTGTTCTGGAACTAGCTCTTGTAGACCAGGCTGGTCTCGAACTCACAGAGATCTGCCTACTTCTGCCTCCCGAGTGCTGGGACTAAAGGCGTGCGCCACCACTGCCCGGCTGGTCAATGACATTTTCATACACACAAGAAGAGAGAGGGAGGAAAAGAAATGGGACAAGGCTGTAAACCGTCCAGTGAGGCTCCACCCCCTCAAGGTTCTATAACCTCAAACTGCACCACCTTCTGGCTACTAAGTGTACAAATACATGAGCCTGGTGGGGTGCATTTTTCATTTAAACTACCAGTGCAGGGAAGCCATGATGGCTGCACTGGCTGGTGGCTTGTTCACATCTCGGCTGATGTGGGAAAATTGTCTGTATTCTGTCAATCATATTTTAATAAAACGCTGATTGGCCAGGCAGGCAGTATAGGCGGGAAAGCCAGACAGGAAGAGGGGTGGAGCAAAGAGACTGGGAGAATTCTGGGAAGCAGGAAGCTCCCTCCGCCATTCCTGCGCAGACCACTGAAGAAGCAACATGTAAGCTGACAGCTGAAAAAGGTACCAAGCCATATGGCTAACATAGATAATGATAATGGATTAATATAAGTTACAAGGACTAATAAGAAGCCTGACTTAATGGGCCAATCAGTTTATAATATTATGGAGTCCTGTGTGTGATTTTCCTTGGGAGTTGCCGGTTGTGGGGTACCTGGCGGGACAGAAACCCCAACAAGCAGACCCTCATGTTACACTCGGCTGATCAGGTAGCAGAGCAATCGGGCCAGAAGTTAAGCCAGGTGACAGCCCTCAAATGTTCACCCCTAGTAACTTGCTTCATCCAGTCCTATTTCCTGACCCAAATGTTCCACCACCTTCCCAAAAGAGCGCCACTGGCTGGGGAATGAGTGCTCAAACACGTGATCCAGATGGGGAGACAAACTATAACAGATTTGTAGTTCAAACTCTGAATTTTGATGTTTGTCTGTGCTGGCAATTTGCAAGATGATGAACGGGGTGGGGGGGGAGGGGAGCCCCCGTTCCCAATCAATCACACAATCACAACGGAAAACAATTGATACTTTACATCTGATTGTGTTGCTAAGCAACAGTTTTTGGTAGGTTAGCTATAGGAAAGCCATCTTTGACTTACAGTATTTTAGTATTTTCCACAGGTCTCTTGGCTCATAGCTCCATCGTAAGCCAAAGAGACAATGCTGTGTATCACGAGGAAGTGGCTCCTGTGACTGTGGAGGCTGGGGAGTTCCTCCACCTGCTACGTGTATGACGGAGACCCAAGAAGATCAGTGGTAGACACGGCATTGGAGTTCAGAGGACTGAGACCCTGGTGGGGGTTAAGTCCCAGCCTAAGAGTAGAAGACAGTATCCCAATTCAAAGAGAGGAAGGGAGGGAAGAAGGTGAGAAAGGAAGGAGGAGAGGGGAGAAAGAGGAGAGATGAGATGGAGAGAGGAGAGGGAAAGAGAGATTAAGAGAGAGGGAGGGAGAGATGGAAGGAGGGAGAGAATATGTGGGCATGTATTTGGGTAGAGGCCAGAGGGCAAACTTGGGCATACTTTCTTAGGTGCTGACCACCTATTTTGAAAGACAGTTTCTCACTGACCCCAAACTCTCCAAGTAGGCTGGGCTGGGTGGCCGGACAGCCCAGGGATCTTCCTGTTTCTGTATCACCAGTGCTGGGACTGTGAGCTCACACTATCACATCTGTTATTTTATTTTTTTTAAATCTGTTTTGTTAACATGCTTTGGGGATTGAACTTAGATCCCCAGGCTTACAAGGCAAAGACTTAACCCATCGAACCCATCTCCTGAGCCCAGGTAATACCATTTAAACTGCTACTAAAGGTGTGTATGTCCATGACCATTCCCTGGAGTACATTTGGAAGCTTGCTAGAAAGGCAGACTGCTCAAACATACTCCAGATCCCACAGTCTGACCAGTTTACGTATTAGTTGAATTTCTTCTCTCGTGGGCAAATTGTTCACTTGAAGGCACTGTGGTCCATCCTGTTAGTCTACTACCCAGTGCCCCTATATGTGAAAACTGTAGAAATGCTTTAAGAAGTTTTAAAGAGATTTATTTATAAGTATGTGTGTATCTATGTGTCTGTGTATATGAGTGCAGGTGTCCAAGGAGGCCAGCAGAGGGCGTCAGATCTCCTGGAACTGGAGTTGCAAGAAGTTGTGAGCCACCAGGTACCGGTGCTGCTGGGAACTGAACTCCAGTCTTCTGAAACAGTACTGAGGGCTCTTGGCCACTGAGCCATTTCTCCAGATCAACACCATGTTTCCTCTTGGAAGTAGCTGGCTGTGTTATATACGCAGTCAGGAAGCAGAGAGAGATGAACGACACTGTTCAGCTTCCTGTCTTCTTACCGAGTCTGGGACCCTAGTTCACGGAATGGTGACATCCACATTCCACCCCAGTTAACTCAACTAACTTAATCCCTTACAGATATGCCCAGAGATTAGTCTCCTAGGAAATCCTAGGTACTGTTAAAATGATAATCACTGTTAACTTTGATGATCAAAGTTGACTTTGGCTCATGGTTCCAGAGCATAAAGGATGGGGAAGGCACAGGGGTGGGAGCATGAAGCAGTTGATCACCTGTTACCCACAGTCAGGAAGCAGAGAGATGGATGCTGGTGCTCAGCTCACTTTCTCCTTCTTATTCGGTCTGGAAACCCAGACCATGGGATGGGGCTGCCCACATTCAGGGTGGGTCATCCCACCTCAGTTAACCTGATCTAGAAACTCCCTTACTGATTTACTTAGAGGTTTGTTATCATGATGATCCTAAATTCTATCAAGTTGACAATAGTTAACCATCATACATGCCTTATCCTTTAGTTTGATTGTGGTCATTATCAATGTATTAATTATACTAATTGGTAGGTTTCACTGCTACATTTTTATGCATGCATGTATCTTCCTTCCTTCCTTCCTTCCTTCCCTTCCCCCCCCTCCTCCTCCTCCTTCTTCTTCTTCCTCTTCCTCTTCTTCTCCTCCTCCTCCTCCTCTTCTCCTCCTTCTTCTCTTTCTCTTTCTCCTCTTCCTTCTCCTCCCCCTCCTTCTTTTTTTGAGATAGGGAATCCTCTGTGTAGCTTTTGTTGTCCTGGAACTCACCCTGTAGATCAGGCTGGCCTTGAACTCACAGAGATACACCTGCCTCTGACTCCTGAGTGCTGGGATTAAAGATGTGTATTACCACACCTGGCATATACCTATCTTTCTACTCCCTCTTTTTCTCCTTTGTCATCTCTCCTTCCCTAGCTTCTTCTCCTACTTTAATTTTTCTTTGATGTTTGGACACCTGTTTTCAGTTTACACAATGGTACTTGTCTTTTTGGATTCTGGTTTATTTTACTTAGCATGATGCCATTCAAATTCCATACATTTTCCTGCAAATGCTCATTTTATTCTTCTTTATATCTGTATATACTACTCCATTGTATAAACACACTGTATTTTCTTTTTTCTTCTTATTTTATATATATGGTGTTCTGTATGCATATATATCTGTGTACCATGTGTGTGCCTGGTGCCCTCAGAGTCTAGGAGAAGGTATCAACTCCCCTACTCCCCTGGACCTAGAGTTTCAGGTGTTTGTGAGCCACCAGTTGGGTGCTCACAGTGGAAATGGAACCAAGATCCTCTGGAAGAGCAGCCAATGTTCCTACTCCTGAACCATCTCTCCAGCCCCATTCACATGTTCTTTATCCACTCATCTGTGGGTGGACACACACCTAGGCTGACTCCATGACTTGGCTATTGTGAATAGTGTCGTACTAAGCTTGAGTGTGTTTGTGGCGTGCTGATTTAGATACCTTTGGTTGTGTGTCTGGGAGTGGTATTTCTGGTCTTATAGCTGCTTTATATTTAACTTTTAAAAAAACATATTTAATTAAACCAAGTGTTGTATATTAAACTATATAATGCCTAATTCCTTTTTTTAAGAATTTATTTATTTATTATGTATACAACATTCCTTCCATGTATGCTTGCATGCCAGAAGAGAGCACCAGATCTCATTATAGATGGATGTGAGCCACCATGTGGTTGCTGGGAATTGAACTCAAGACCTCCGAAGAGCAGTCAGTGCTCTTAACCTCTGAGCCATCTCTCCAGCCCCTATATTTAGCTTTTTGAGGATGCTTCATGTTGATTACCACACTAATTTATGTGCTCATCAATAGTATTAAGGTTTTTATACTCATGTACATATATAGTACATAATAAACAATAAACAATATGTAATATGCATTTATCAGCATTTACAGTTCCATCCCCTCCCCTCTCCAGCCCTCTTCCCCCTAGACAGCATCTCTCACTGTTCTGAAATTAACTAAGTAGCCTATGAGGCTTGACAACTAACTCTCTGTGTCCATGGTCTCTGACTCTCCCGCTGGGTTATAGGTGCGTACAGCCATGCCCAGCTTCTGACACAGCTGCTGGAGATTCCAACTCAGGTCTTCGAGCTCACAAAGCAAGCACTCTTGGCTGCTGAGCCAATATCTTGAAGTATTTTCTTCCTTCCTTCTTTCTTTCCTTCAATTTTTGAGACTGGATCTCACTGTGTAGCCCAGGCTGGCCTGGAACCCACGGACTCCTCTTATCTTAGTTTTCTAAGCACCTGAGTTACGGCCATGCCGGCCCCGTCACGCCCCAGCTTCCTTCAGTAGTTTCACAGTTTCAGGTCAGACCTATCCTTGATGGAGGGAGGTTAGGAGCTTGAGTTCCTAGCCCGGCACGGGGGTCATATCAAAGTAAACAGAGGCAGCTCCAAATGTCTGGGTCTTTAGTTATCCATCGTACCTCTCTCCAGTGATGCTTGCTCAGGGGAAGCTGTGGAAGAGCTGACTGTCCAGCAGCTCAGCAAAGCCTCGATCCTGTGCCCAGACAGCGGCTCCCTGGAAGAACAATTGCCCTCCACTGTCTTTTCGAAGTGTGGATTTGGACAAGCGGGCAGAGATCTCTGCTATGTGACTCTATTCCAGGAGGCTGTGAAATATCTACTCACCCTAGATTGGAAACCAGTGATAGATCAAAGTAAAGATACCACAAAAGCCCAATTTTGTAGACCAGTGAGTTTATTAGGGTTGCTTATAGGAGGGTAGGGATAGCATGTATCTTTTATGGTTGTTCTAGCCATTTGCTCATTTGAGTAACTTAATTTTAATTTTATTTCTCATTATTATTATTATTATTATTATTATTATTATTATTATTACTGTTATTCTGAGACAGAGTCTCACTATTTATACTCGACTGGCTTGGAATTCCTATATAGATCAGGTTGCCCTCAGAACACATTTCTGCTCCCAAGTTCTGGCATTAAAGACATGTAGCACCAGCCCATTTTTCAAAAATTTAAAAATATTTTTATTCATGTATATTTGATATATATACATATATACATACAAACACACATATACATGCATATACACACATACACATACATACATGTATACACACATATACATGTATATACACACACACATATATACATGTATACAAGCACATATATGCATGTATACAAGCACATATACGCATGTATACACACACACACACACAACCTCAATTGTTGACCCTTGAAAGATAGACAGACAAATAGACAGAATTTTTGAAAAGGTTTTTTTAAACCCCAGCATCAATGGAGGTTTTAAAAGAAAATTTACTTCACTTTTAATTATATGTATGTGTATGTGCACATGAGTGCAGTGCCCATGGAGGCCAGGAGAGGGTGTTGTACTCTCTGAAACTGGAGGTTTCACAGGGGGTTGTGAGAAAATGGATTATGAGTACTGGAAGCCAAACATGGAGCAAATGCTCTTAACTGCTGAACCATCTTTCCAATCCCAGGCAATGGAAATTTTGTGTCCTGGAAAACACACCTTTGTGTGAATTTCACCGTGAGTCTGGGACAGTGGTTAGCGCATCACCAAATTCGATGTTCAGAGTCTCCAAAGATCTTAACTCAGCCTTAGGAGTGAAAGCGGAGGAGGTGACATCAAGCTGGGTCTGCCAGCCTGGCAGGGGGACGGAGAAGACTCCGGTCTGAGGGTGGGCCAGAGACCGTTGCCCAGGAAACGCCGGCTTCACACAAAGTACTCTGGACAGAGCACATCGGTCATCCTGTCCTTCATTGCCCTTATTCTCGTCTCCTAACATCACAAGCCTTCCGTTCTCCCTCATTCTCCCGTCACTTATGAGCAGAAGCGGCCCTGCAGATGTCTGACATGAAATTGGATTGGCAACCCTGGGAGAGATGGGTTCATAATGGGCGCAGGAGTAAGCCAGGAAGGCTGACAGAACAGATTTTTATAACCGTGCATTCCTCTGGGGTGAATTCAGCATTGCTCCATCCTACACAGAGTGAGGGATGGTTGAGTCCAGTTCTGTCCAGGACCTTGGCTATGACAGTGAGGCCTCGGGGCTCAGTGCCAGCCTCCTGGGTGGTGAGCGTGGAGCAGCCTGTTAGCCATGAGCCACCCATCTGCCTGTGCACCTGCTCTGAGAGCAGACCCCACTGAGCCCTGGCGGCCGGGTTTCCTGAGCCGGCGCCTGGCATTGCTCTCCTGGACCAAGCTCGCAACATCTTTCCACAATAAAACCAGGATGGAAGTTAATTGCCTCCATCACTCTGCGATGGAATGGCCCCATAAAATCTTTATGAGGTGCAACTGCGGGGGCTTGAACGGGTGGCCGGTTGCTTGGCTAGAGGCTACAGCTAACATCTGGGGGAGGCCCCTGATAGGAGGTAGAAAGATTTGCTGATGCTGAGCATTCGGGCCTGATTTGTTTTGGAGATGTTCCAAGGCATTCGGGAGGCAGAGTTAGCTGTTAGCCGGGCTGCTTGCTGGTGGCTACTGCATTTGTGACATGTCCTCAGGTTCTCTCCACCTTTCCTCCCTCCTCCCCTCCCTTTCTTCTGTCCTTCCTCCTTCCCTTTCTTCCATTCCTCCCTTCCTCCAAACATTGACCTTTGACCTCCATCCACAGGTGAACAAATGTGCATGTGGGTGTGCATGAACACTTGTGTGTACATACACATATACACACATCACATACACATACACACATCACATACACATCCATCACACATCCATCACACACACATGCACACACACCACACACATGCGTCACACACATACACACATGCATCACACATACATACATCACACACACACACATACATCACACAATACCACACACATCACATACACACCACACACACATACATCACACACACATACACACAATACATCACACACACATACATCACACACACATACACACAATACACCACACACACCACACACACATACACCACACACACATACATCACACACACATACATCACACACACATACATCACACACATACACACAATATATCACACACATACATCACACACACATACACACATGTCACACACACATACACACATGTCACACACACATACACACATATCACACACACATCACACACATCACACACATACACACATGTCACACACACATACACACATAACACACCACACACATACATCACAGACACATACATATAATGCATCACACAATACATCACAAATACATGCACACAATACACCACACACACCACACACATCACACATACATCACACACATGTCACACACATGTCACACACATATCACACACATATACACACATACACACACATACCACACATACATCACACACATACACATATAACACACACACCACACACATACATCACACACATACACACAATACATCACACACACATACACCACACACACATACACCGCACACACATACACACATACATCACACATATATACACACATACATCACACACATACACACATGTCGCACACACATACACAATATCACACACATACATGTCGCACACACATACACACATAACATACCACACACACATATATCACAGACACATACACACAATACATTACACACACACACCACACACACATACATCTCACAAACACACACACACACACATACCTACTCCCTTCATCACTTACCCCTAAAGCCCCCCACTCCCTAGAGTAGCAGCTTCTCAGTAGACATGGGTGTTGGGAACCGAACTCAAGTCCTCCATGGGAGAGTTCACGATCTTAACCTCGGAGCCGTCTCTACAGCCCCCTTGCCTAGTGATGTAAGGCAGATCCTGGTGAGCAAACTCAGATCTTGCTGCTCGCTTCGGAGTCGAGCGCTCTGCTGGCTGGGCTAGCTCCTTGGCCCAGTCCAAAGGGAAACTTTCCGTCACTCTGACAAATACTGGAGAAAAACAGCTTAAAAGGATTTGCGACTGCCTGGGATTACAGTGTCTGATGTTTCAGTCTAGTCAGCTGGTTCAGGTCTTTCTAGGCCTACGCCAACATAGGACATCATGGTGACAGAACTGTCAAGGAGGGGCAAAACTGCTCACCTCACGACAGCAGGGAAGCAGAGAATTATGAAATGGATTAAGACAAAACATTATAGCCCCAGGGACACCTCAATCACCTATTGCTGCAGCCAGCACAGCCTGGATAGCCAAGACTGGTGGGGGGGGGGTGGTGGTGCCCGGATTGAGACACGGAGGCTTCTTTTCAGGAACACAAACATCCTTGTCAATTACAGACCACAAGGAAGTTCCCCTGCAGGTCAGGGGAAGTGAGGGCAGCTGGATCACAGCAACCTATAGCCCTCCAGGGACACCCCCAGTCACCTATAGCCCCTAGGGACACCCCCAGTCACCTATAGCCCCTAGGGACACTCCTTGTCACCTATGGCACTCAAAGTCATCCCCAGTCATCTATAGCCTCCAGGGACACCTCCAGTTACCTATAGCCCCAGGGATACCCACAGTCACCTATGGAACCCAGAGTCACCCCCAGTCACATATAGCCTCCAGGGACACCCCAGTTACCTATAGCACCAGGGGCACCCCCAGTCATCTACATCCTCCAACTAGGATCTGCTTCCCAAAATCTCCATCACCTTTTAAAGGAGGGCCACTCTTGGGGACCAAGCCTTCAACATAATTTTGTGGGGGACATTTCTTTCTCTCTTTTTTGGTGTGTGGTGTGGTGTGGTTTGTGTATGTGTGTATGTGTGTGTGTGTGTGTGTGTGTGTGTGTGAAGCTAAAGGATGAAGCTGGATGTTTTCCTCTATCACTCTCCACTTTATTCTTAGTTATTAAATAATAAATATTATCTTATTTATTAAAAAAATTATGGGGCTGGAGAGATAGCTCAACTCCTGCTCTTCTGGAAGATTCGAGTTCCAGTCCTAACACCTACACCAAGTGGATGATAACCTCTTTAATGTCAGTTCCAGTAGATTTGACACCCTTGTCTGGCCTCTTCGGGGACCCAGACATAGGTGCACGCACACACGCATGCACACGCACACACACAAATCAGAGGATAACTTGTGGATGCCAGGCAGGGTCTTTCACCATCTCTGCAGCTACACTAGCTGGCCCACTAACTTCTGGTAAGTTCTTCCACCTCAGCCTCCCTTCTCACTGTGGGAATGCTGCGATTACAGGCATGCACCTCTGTATGTGATGTGTATGTGGGTGTGGGGATCAAACTGCGGTCATCACACTTGTGAGGCAAGTGCCTTTACACACTGGCTCCACCCCTTGCTCTTTTTATACACGGTCTCTTGTTGAACCCAGAGCTCATCATTTCTGCCAGACTGGTTAACCAGCACGTCCCAGGAAGTCTCCTGTCTGCCCCAGCACTGGCTTACAGATGTATGCCACCATGTCTAGCTCCTGGGCTTTTACATATGCTTGGGATGTGAATTCGGGTCACCACGCTTGCTTAGTAAGCACTCGGTTTACTGAGCCATCTCCCCAGCTCAGGGGCACTTGATTTACTGAGCCATCTGCCCAGCTCAGTGAGGGACTTTCTTCATTCAAACCCTAACAGCTAGTGGGGAGAGAGCTCACGTTTCTTCTTACATATTACAAAGGGAATAAATTCTGGCCCTTCGAAAAATGTAATCCAAGCAAATTTAGGTGTGGAAATCATCTAGGACTCAAATTGTTCATCAGAGCATATTTCAAGAAAATAGAGGATCACGGTTGTGATGCTGTTGGCAGGGTAGATTCATTCATTTATAGTGACAGGCTTTGGACAGGCTTTTTAGTCTCTGGTACTAAAAAAAAAAATCACAATGTGAGCTTGTAGTTAACAAGTCAGTAGAATACCATGAGAGTAAAATCAAAGAACATTATACTGTTTGAAAGGCTTGAGCAGAGTCTATGGTGTATGATTTGGATTATATGGTTAAATTAAACTAGGTGTGGCTGGGCATGGTGGTATGTATGCTTAGTCTTAGCACTCTGGAGTCAGAGGCAAGTGGATTTCTGTGAGTCTGAGGCTAGCCTGGTCTATGCAGCATTTTGGGTGAGTTTGGACAACGATCTGGGACCCTGTCTCAAAAAGAAAAATTAGATGCAAAGATTCTTCTACTCTGGAGTCCTTATGTGTCAAATTGCAACCTAGCTGGGAGTATAACTGAAAATTGAACTCTGGGGACAAGTGACAGCCATCTGATTAAATGCAGAACTCCAAAGCTGTTCCCAGTTATTTTGCTTATCTCTTTGTCTGACCACATACCTAGCCATTCCTGAGTTCTCTTCTGGTTCTGAGGTATGCTTGATTCTAGATTTCTGAATCTAGAATCACAAAGTTGGTTGTAATTTTTGCCTATTTCTTAAGTACTGGGCTGATATGACTCAGAGGTAGACTGATTGACCAGAATCCCCCAGTGAGGGGCAGGGGTGTGGCTCAGCGGTAGAGCCCCTGCCTAGAATCCCCCAGTGAGGGGCTGGGGTGTGGCTCAGTGGTAGAGCCCCTGCCTAGAATCCCCCAGTGAGGGGCTGGGGTGTATAAGCAGTAGAGTACTTGTCTAACAGTTACAAGGTGCTAGATTAAATCCTCTGCAGGAAGAAAAAAAAAGTAAGTTCTAAAATAGGTACAAGCAACATTTAGTGACAAGAATCAGATGGTTTGAGGATTTCAGGGTCTATTAACTATTTTTCTTTTTGTTATGACCAAATACCCAACAAGGGACAGCTCAAGAGGATACAGCCTGTCATGGTGGTGAAGAAACGTCAGTGGAACCAGCTCCTGTCTGTGATGTCATGGACTGCTTGTTCTTATCTATGTGGAGAAATAGAATTGTTATGATGAAATACCTTCATTTTGTAAAGAAGAGAGGTTATGGGCTGGCAGGATGACTTAGCAGATAAAAGCACTTTCTGTCAAGGGTGATGACCTGAGTTTGATCTCTGGAACCCATGTAATGGAAGGAAGAAACTTACGTCTGCAAGTTGTCCTTTGACCTCCACATCCCTGTCCCCAAGCATGTACCCTTAACTACATATGCACACAAATAAATACATGTAAAAGAAGAAAAGAGGTTGATCTAGCTCAAAGTTTGGAGGCTGGAAATCTTGATAGCATAGTGGTGGCTCTGGTCACATGGAAGATGCTATGATGTCAGGACTGTGTGCAGGAGAGAGAGGTTGCATAGGAAGATAAAAACCACAAAGTGAGCTGGGTGGTGGTGGTGTGTGCTTTAATCCCAGCACTTGGGAAGCAGAGGCAGACGGGTCTCTGTGAGTTCAAGGCCAGCCTGATGAATTCCAGGACACCCAGAGCTGTAACACAGAGAAACCCTGTCTTGAAAAAAAAAAGTCACAGAGTGTCTGAGGAAGGGACAGTAAGGATCTTGCACTAGGCTCCTCCCATTAAAGATGCCATTGTCCTCAAGGACAATGAGGACCAAGAGGACCAAGAGTTCATGAACCAATGACAGACTGCTGAAACCACATCCAAAGCACAGATGTACCTCCATGTCTCTGTTATCCTTACTAATCACGTCAAGAGAGGAGACAGATTGAAGCTTGTTTCTTCCCAGTATGCCAGATTTTCTAGTGCAATTGTCTTGATTTCAAAATTCTTTTTCTTTGCTCTACATAGCATAAAAAAAATCCCCAAAGTTTGGTATGTGTGTGTCTTTGTATGTGTGTATGTGTGAGAGAGACAGAGACACACACAGATACACACAGATGGACACACAGACAGACAGACATATAGACAAGACAGATAGACAGACACACATACACACAGAGCCAGAGAGAACGAGATAGTGAGAGCGAGCGAGCGAGCCAGAGAGAGCGAGAGAGAGAGAGAGAGAGAGAGGATCTCGTGTAGCCCAGAGTGACCTCAGACTCACTTATGTAGCTGAGGACTTTGGTTCCCGAGCCTCCCGCCTTTGCCTCCTGAGTGCTAGGATTATAGGCATGCACTACCTCTCCTGGTTTATGTGGTGCCAGGGTTCCAACTCAGGACCTCGGCATGCTGGACAATTCCTCTACCCACTGAGCTACGTCCTCAATCCCCAGAAGTTTTAATAGTTGGGAAAATTCACTTAAAGGAGTAAATCGGTAAACATCATTAAGTAAAACCTGTGCTCCTAGAAAAATGATGTGCATGTGACTTACAGAATCTCATAGCTTGTTATGGGAACATAGGATACATTTTTAATTGTAACCATAGGGACCCAGATGCATATATAAGCCTGACAATTGCATCTCAAGGCTTAGTGGCTACTAGTTGGTTTTGTGTAGCTTTTTTTGAGGAGTGGGGGGGGGGGAAGAAACAACTGTTGACCTTCTAGGGCACTGGTGATGGGTCAGAGAAAATATGCCATCCAAATGTAGCTTAACCAATTGATGAATTTGTTAATGTTTCTTTCTTTTTGTTAATGTTTCTTCTGGAAGCATAGGTGAGGGGTTACTTTCAGGAGCATGGATGGATGAAAGGCAACTACATCCCCAAAGAGCCCACCTCAGTATAGGTGACTCACAGCAACTGCAACCCTGTAGCTTTCTGTACAACTTGTAGGCAGCTCAGAGAGCCTTTCCTCTTCAGTAATTGCTACAACTTATATAACCTTGGCGATGGTGGTGGGGCCTGGGAGTCTTGTACAGACTGAATTTCCAGTGTCTTGTGAGTTTTCTTTGCTTCCTGAGCCTTGTGAGTTTTGTTCACTTCCTGAGTTTAAAGCCTCCTTCCACACGGGAATATTTTAATTAAGAGGAAATATCTACATTTCACGAATCCTTTTAAAAAATTGAAAGAAGTTTATTTTATTTATTTATTTATTTATTTTTTATTTTTTAGGAGGCTGGAGGACCGAATCAGTGGTTAAGAGCACTGACTGCTCTTCCAGAGGACCTGGGTTCAATTCCCAGCACCCGCATGGTGGCTCACAACCACCTGTAACTCCAGTTCCAGGGAACCGTCTCACCCAGACATACATGAAGGCAAAATATCAATGCACATTAAATAAAAATAAAATAAATGTGAAAATTGGAGATTATAATTTAATTACAACATTTCTTCCTTTCTTTTACTCCCATACCCCTGATCTTCAAATTCATTGCTTCTTTTTAAAAAAACTAATTGATATTTCATGCATATATGTATTTGTATATACCAAAAGATCCTTTTTTTTTCTTTTTGGTTTTTTAAAAAATATTTATTTATTTATTATGTATACAATATTCTGTCTGTGTATATGTCTGCAGGCCAGAAGAGGACATCAGACCTCATTACAGATGGTTGTGAGCCACCATATGGTTGCTGGGAATTGAACTCAGGACCTTTAGTTAAGAGCAGGCAATGCTCTTAACCACTGAGCCATCTCTCCAGCCCCATACCAAAAGATTCTTAAATATAACCTGTCCAGATCATATGTACCTGTATGTACATTTTCATAACTGACCATTTGGGGCTGACCCACCGATTAGTGGGATTACTGGGGAAGGCCACCTCTCCCGTTCCCAGCTTCCCTTAACTGTCCCTACATCTTTGTACAAGGTTGAGGCTTATGGGCTTCCCTTTGTCTAGTTCGGCGTGTCCAGTGGTGTTGCCCTTGCGAATCTCACGTTGGGGCAGTCATGCTGGTGAGACTTCACGCGTGTGACTACTGATCTCACCGCGTCTTCCTTCGCTTGCTGCTTGATTGCTTTGTTTATGTGTATCATTGCTTCAAGAACCACGTTAGCCCCTCCATATCATTTTATCATAAAAAAAACCCAACATGTGCAGGAAAAGAAAACCTGCTTTAAGCTTTGCTGTGCAAGAGGAATTTTTTTTTTCCATAAAGAAAACCCCAGGCAAATGTTTCTGGGCACTCTGCTCCCAGCAGTAGGTTGTGAGCTCTCCACTGATTGTCCCAGGGAATTGTTTAGTGCTTGTCCGCATAGGCTTCCCATGGCTGTCGCAGAGCACTTGACATATGCCACTCACAAAATAAAGAGGTTAATTTTGGTTCTTGGTTCTGGAGGCTCTTCAGTCTAAGGTCATGCGTCCCCGTAGATTTAAACCTCTGTTGAAGGTAGCCCTTCACAGCGGCTCCTTAGACCAGCAGGCTAGGACGTGGCTTTCGTGTCCCCAGCAGATGAACAAGGGAAGAGCAAACTACATTTGCTGCTGCTAGACAGATCCTTGGGATTCTGTTTTTCCCTGGTGCTGTTCTGTTTCCTGGAAGCGATCTATTGCATCTAAACTCGGCTTAATTTCTCATGTTTCGCAGGTGGGACCCTCGACGGTCATTTCAAGTTCTAATTATGAGGTTTTTATCAACATCTTGTAAGAAGTGGAGCATCTCTTATTTCGGGGTGACTTCTCTGCTTGCTGTGTAACATTTTCCCCAGCTGCTTTCACAGTTCCTCCTGTTCCTTATCCTAACACTAGGTGGCAGTAGCTCCCTATTAATAGCCCAGCGGCTGCTGAGGGTGCAGACACCTTGTAGGGAGGTAGGCTGATAAATGGCAGCCCCGATGGGAGACGTCCCACTGGCTCTCACAGTCCTCGGAGGGCACAGGCAGCGTTCCACACACAAACCCACTGCTTTTCCGAGAAAAGGAATTAACTCTGGTCCTCAGACGTTATGAAGCAGGCTGAACAATGGCAAACCTAGATGTCCTCAGCGAA
This sequence comes from Myodes glareolus, assembly GCF_982192425.1. Classification (NCBI taxonomy): domain Eukaryota; kingdom Metazoa; phylum Chordata; class Mammalia; order Rodentia; family Cricetidae; genus Myodes; species Myodes glareolus. The sequence goes on from NC_142027.1 coordinate 112,361,155, forward strand.
TCCCCAGAACCCATGGATAGGAGCTACATAGTAGCAGGGACTCTGTGGAGGGGAATTACGCTGAGGATTGGGAGGTGGGTATCTTGCCTTTGGTTATTCAGGACGGGAAGAAGGGGACAGAGGTGATGATGTGGTTTTGGAGGGTGCGCCACTCATACTTAAACCACTGGACTGGGAAGAGACACTGGAACAGAGAAGAGGAGAGAGACAGTGAGGGAGGGGGAGAGAAGGAATTAACTACGGAAGGAGGCGGAAGAGGAGGAGGAGGAAGGGACAGGGGATGATGTGAAGATGCTGTTCTGCTGGCTCTGATGATGGAGGGAAAAGCCATGAGCCAAGGATTGCAGACATCTTCTAGGATTCAGAAAAGACAAAGAAATAGATTCACTCTCCGAGTCCCCAGAAGGAAGCCAGCCCTAAGGACAGCTCACCTTAGAGCCTCCAAACCCTAGAATCTTTCGAGAATCGACTTGTGCTGTTTTGAGCCACGGGATTGGGGACTGTTCGTTACAGCAGCCTTGAGAAGCTAATACCTCTCTTGTCCTTCTCTCCTCCTGCTCCTCCATTCAACACTTGGTCCCTTTCTGTAGGTCTCAGCCTCCTTATTTCTGAGAGACCCTTGTAGGTCCTTGACTGGTTTATAAGAATTACGGTGCGGTAAAATTATTTCTGTGTCTGCGTAGCATGTCTGATGTCATCTCCCTGGCTTTAACATCAGCCCCAAAGCACGTGCTCAAGTTATTCAGTTTCCAGTACCAACTGCAGATCTGGGACTTGGCAGGGGCTGAAAGGGTATTTAATTTAATTAATTTATTTTTTTTTAAGATAACAGCTCATGCACTTCCAGCAAGTCTTGACTTGCTCAGTAGTTGGGACTGGGCATGCCTCCTGGATCCTCCTGCCTCTGCCCCTGCCTGATAGACTGGGAGTACAGGTGGACTGGCGGTACTTGGTTTTCATGGTGCACTTGTAAAATGCATAACGGATGTAGCTTCTTACCTGTTCCCTTCTTATAGGCTTGGCGGTAGTGAGGAGGGGGGAGAGGGGGCTTCTGCCTCATCTCCAAGTGAGGGGCCAGGATTGTTGCTTAGCAGTAGAGTGTTTGCTTAGCACGCAAAAGGCCCTGGGTGTTCAGTCCCTAGCACACATGCACAGATGCACAGTCTCTCTCTCTCTCTCTCTCTCTCTCTCTCTCTCTCTCTCTTTCATGTACACTCAGACAGACACAGAGACAGAGATGGAGAGGGAGAGATGGAGAGAGGGAGGGTGGAAGGGAGCAGGTGGGGGCTCCTGGCCTTCAGAGGGAGACACATTTTCTGGGAGAGACACTCAGTGAGGAGGTTGCCCTAAAACTCTAGGTTGGAGCAAGTTAACAAAGTTGGTAGAGGTGGGAATGTGGCCTTCCGGGCCCAGGGCAGAACTTTGGAGACTTGCTGTGTACATCTGTCTGTATGTCTGAGTATCCTCCCCCCCTTTTATGGTTGTTATGGTTTGGATCTTAAAACCCCCAGAGACAGTGTTGGAGATTTTGTTCTGAAGAGGCTGCTGTTGGGAGGTAGGAGATCATTTGAGAGATGGGGCCCAGTGGGGGATCTTTATGTTATTGGGCTATGCACTTAAAGGGGAGCGTTGACACCCTTCCCTTTTCCCTCTCTTTTGCCTCCTGGCTGTGAGGTGAGCAGTTTTACTTTGCCGTGTGCTGCCCCACTGTCCCATGTCACCGGCATTGGTGGCCTAAATACAACAGTTCTGTCCAGGTGTGGCTAGAACCTCTGCAGCTGGGAACCTAAACAAACCTCTTTAGAAACAAATAACCTTGCTTATACAGCAGGAACGGGGGTACTCTAAAGAGACCCCCTTTGGCTATCAGACCACTGAAACAACGGACCCCCCACAAGTGGAAATTTCCCTAGGAGTCTCACTCTGGGAGAAGAAAGCGGAAGCTTGGTGTCAGCCAAAGGGGAGTTTGTCTCCAGGGAGAGATTTCTCACTGTTCTGACAACTCGTCAACCACTTTGCCGGAGAGTATGGAGCTGAGACAATGAGGGGTCACTGATGGGTGGGATTGCACCCTGACCAGGACTGCAGGGTGCATGCTCTCTAATGCATGTGATTGCTGGTACCTTCTGGTGCTAGAAGAGGGTGTCAGGTCTCCTGGAGCTGGAGTTATAGGTGCTTGTGAGCTGCCTGACGTGGATGAGGGGAAATGACTCTGGGCTTCTGAAAGGGCAGCAAGTGCTCTTAGGGCGGTTTCTCCAGCCCCATCTGATTTCTCTCAGTTATTTAAACCTACACGTCTCGTCAGGACCCTGTATGGGCAGAGCTCTAACCCTAATTGGTTTATTGAGCATGGGTGGCTGAGCTTAGCTTTCTGGGACCGCCAGGGGCCCAGGCTCTGACCCTAATAACTCCAGTAAAGCTAATGATCTCAGGTTTTTGTCGTCAACGTTAGCAGCTGATAACCAAAGGGGCTCACCAGGAGCCTGAAAGGACTCCTGAAAGTGCTTGGGAGGACAGCTGCTCTGTGAGAAGGCACAGGGCTAGTCACCAAGGCTGAGCTCCTCATTAGTGGGAATGTAGAGGAGATGGCCACTAGGGGGCGCTCCCAATCTACAAAAAAGCCTGCAGAACAGCAGAACAGCTTGGAAATACCCTGGAACACACAGCTGCCTGTATTCTGGTGGACTGGCGGCGGGGGTGTGGGGGGGAGCTGGGGGTAGGGGGGTAGGGGAGTGGGGGGGTGAGAGGGTGGGGGGTGGGAGGTGGGGGGGCAAGAAGGGGGAAGGAGAGGGCTTCGGGAGGGGCTGGTACTCGGATTGGGCTCGGTTGCCTGCTCACCTGGGCAGCAGTACCTTGGCCATGACCTACATGGCTCAGCCATGAGCTTTGAGCTTATTAGCCTAAGAGTTCAGTGGAACCTCTTGTTTTAGGGCAGTATTGGGAGGGGTGTCTTTCGTGTTAGCATAGTCCTGGCTCATGATCCAGGTTCCCCTCACATTAGCTGGTGGAACAATGGTTGTCTTAAGTTTCCAAGGTTGCAAAGGGTTCTGAGACACACATTCCCAGGCTCAGCAAGGAGTGTGAATCTTGAAAGACAGGGATCTCTCTGGACCCAGTAGGCCCAAAAGAACAAATGACAGACTGTGGTGGATGGGGGAATGAAGAGATTTCTTTCTTTCTTTCTTCCTTTCTTTCTTCCTTCCTTCCTTCCTTCCTTCCTTCCTTCCTTCCTTCTTTCTTTTCTTTTCTTTTCTTTTCTTTTCTTTCTTCCTTCTTTTGTTTCCTTCTTTCTTCTCTGTTTCTCTTTCTTTCTCTCTTTGATAGGTTCTCATGTAGCCCAGTCTGGCCTTGAACTTGTCCTGTAGCTGAGGGTGATCTTGATCTTCCTGCCTCCACGTCTCAAAGTGTGTTACATTCATCCTTCTTTCTCCCATGCATGTGTGTGGTGCACCTGTTTACACGTTTGCGTGTGCATGTGCACATGGAGGCCAAGAGGGTGCCTTCTTTGATTAGCTGAGCCAGGATCTCTCACCGAACCCAGAGCTTGCTGATTGTGTTGTGTTATCACCAGCTAGCTGGCCGCTTTAATCCCGTCTCCGCCTCCTGAGTTCTAGCATTATATGCAGCCTCCACATCTGCCCAACTTTTCTGTGGGTTCTTGGGGCCTCTGCTCTGGTCCTCATGCTTGCGTGACACATGATTTATCCACTGAGATATCTCCTTAGCCCTCTCTCACTGGAGAGATGGCTTGGTGGTTGAGATAGAACACTGGCTGTTTTTTCCCAAGGACTGGGGTTGTTTCTCAGTGTCCACATGGCAGCTCACGTCTGTAACTCCAGCTCCAGGGGGAAAGCTGGTGCCTTTCTCTGACCTCTTTGGGCACTGTACACTCATTGTGCACAGACATACTTGCAGATGAAACATCAACACCCATAAAACAAAAATAAAGGTGAAACAGACAAAACATCAAGTCTTGCTATTAATCTAGGTTGGTCTGGAATTTGGGATCCTCCTGCCTCAGCCTTCTGAGGGCCAGGATTACAAGTGTACACAAGCATGCTTGGCTTTTATTTCATTCCCTTCCCTTTGGGAAAGGGAGGCCCGTGATAGTTTTCATAAACTAGCGTGCCAAGACCCTGCTCCACAGATTTCCTAGTGGCCCAATATTCAAAAGCACTTGTAAATGGGCGTGATGTTTTGGGAGGATGCGCCTCAATGGTATAATGTGAGAGGGGTTTTGTGAGCCCCTAAATCCCAAGCCCTGTGTGTATCTGGAGCTGGGGCAGGAAGGAAGATGAGCTGGGCATCCGAGTAGAGCTTGGCCCTTAGCCTCTTCCCTTCCTAGCTGAACATCTTCAATTGATTTTGTAATTCAGATGAAAATCCTAGCAGAAAGGGATTTATTTGTACAACCGGCTTCTCTTTAAATATCTCCCTGTGTGTTGAGTCTACAATCCACCTGTCACCCCTTGGCGTGCAGGAGCGGTGTGTTATTGATCCAGACATGTGGCTGCACCCAGCGTGGTGCTAGCATAGAGCAGGCATTCAATCAATGTCCTCTGAATGTAGAGATAATGGGGGAGAAAATGGAGAATCTTATCCGGGGGCTCCCTGGAAGAAAGGCTGCAGGATGTGGGAAGAACAGGGCTCTTAGGGGTAGCCTGAAGGACAAGATCAGCCAGGGATGGAGGGAGGGAAAGAGCTGGAAAGAGGTGGCAAGCGTGGAGGTAAGTGCTTCACACCAGGAGGTCCACGTGGGAGGGTAGTGGTTCCTGTGGCCTGTTGTTACTCAGAACATGAAGAAGAGGGAAGAGAGGAGACTGGCTATTTCCCCCAGGCTCGAATTAGTCTGAGAGTTATTCTTACCTTCATCTCAGGTGTTAACTACCCCTTTCTTGAACAGAGTTGGGGCTCAAGAATCCCACAGTGTGTCTCAGTGGTAGAGCCCCTGCCTAGAATCCCCCAGTGAGGGGCTGGGGTGTGGCTCAGTGGTAGAGCCCCTGCCTAGAATCCCCAGTAAGGGGCTGGGGTGTGGCTCAGTGGTAGAGCACCTGCCTAGAATCCCCCAGTGAGGGGCTGGGGTGTGGCTCAGTGGTAGAGCCCCTGCCTAGAATCCCCCAGTAAGGGGCTGGGGTGTGGCTCAGTGGTAGAGCACCTGCCTAGAATCCCCCAGTGAGGGGCTGGGGTGTGGCTCAGTGGTAGAGCCCCTGCCTAGAATCCCCAGTAAGGGGCTGGGGTGTGGCTCAGTGGTAGAGCACCTGCCTAGAATCCCCCAGTGAGGAGCTGGGATGTGGCTCAGTGGTAGAGTCCCTGCCTAGAATCCCCCAGTGAGGGGCTGGGGTGTGGCTCAGTGGTAGAGACCCTGCTTAGAATCCCCTAGTGAGGGGCTGGGGTGTGGTCAGTGGTAGAGAACCCACACAACATCCTCAAGACTCTGGGTTTGATCATCAGCACCACAATAAATAGGTGAATTGTAGTTTGAATTTTCTTTGGGTTGACAACCAACTCCCAAATAAAGACATGGAGACTTATTATTAATTGTGAATGCTCAACCTTAGCTTAGGCTTGTCCCACTAGCTCTTTTTAACTTAATTTAATCTCTTCATTTACATTCTGCCTCACAGCTTTTTTTAAAACCTTCATTTCACTCTGTATGTCCTGTTTTCCTGCTTTCACTATGTCTGGCTGTTTAGGCCCTGGTGTCTCCCTGGCATCTCTTTTTCTTTCTTCCTGGAGCCTAAATTCTTCCTCTTACTTACTCTTCCTGCCTGGAAGTCCTGCCTATATTTCCTCCCTTGCTATTGGCCATTCAGCTTTTTATTAGACCAATCAGGTGCCTTAGGTAGGCAAGGTAAAGCAGTAACACATCTTTACATAGTTAAAACAAATATTCCATAATATAAACAAATGCAATACATAATTACATACTTAAACAAATATTTCACAACATAAATACATGTAACACATCTTTATCTTTACATAGTTAAACAAACGTAACACATCTTTGCATAGTTAAACAAATCTTCTGCAACAGTGAATGAATAAAACTAAATTAAAAAATTATTCTCTTCTTCCAGGTGGCTCATGTATTGGGCATTTGTGGTCCCACATTCAACCTGGTTTAGGAATCCTAGGAGACTTCCAACTCTGACCCACTCTGTGTTTCTCTATGCCAGCATGCCAGCATCCCAGTCTACTCATGGGGTACAAGAAACCCACTTTTCTATCAGCTTGCCTTCTGCTCACATGTGTGCAACAGCCAGAGGGACCTGGGTGTCTGTGGGACTCATACGGCAGCATGACTGTCTGATGACTTTGCAGCTAAGCCTCTTGGGCACCAGTGCATCTGTTTTCTGGTTCTGGGCACACAAGCCAAGCCCTAAGTGCACTCGCTCAGCCCTGGCTTCCTGGACTTCACATGCTGCTGCGCTGCCTGAACTCTTCACTGGGGACTGGACTGGGGCCTGTTGGTACTGTGTACTTCCCAGAGTCTTAGTGGGATGATAGGTCAGCTTCTGGAAGGGGGTCAAAGGGAAGGCCTATGTGCATGCATATATGTGCATGGTATACCTTTATGTGCACATCTATGCTTACATGTATGCTTATATCCAGGTGACATACTGCATGCATTCATGTTTATCACACTAAATGAGTTTTAATTTATATATGCATGTGCCATGTAAGCAGTATGTGTACAGGGTATTTGCTATGCCTTCATGTGTACACGTGGTGCACACAGTATGTCTGCACACATACACATTCTGTGTACATGCATGTGGCACATAAGAAGTACATGCACATGGTACATGATAGATGTTTTGTGTGCATGCACGTTTGCATGTATACTCATGGAACTTGGTTTGTGCCTGTGAACATTCATATGTTGTGTGTACAAACATATAAATGTCATGTGAGCATTATATTTGTATGATACATGCTATGGATTCATGTATAGACATGGTACTCAGTGTGCATCTGCATGTATGTATGCACATGGCATCAAGCAATACGTGCGTATGACACATGGCACGTCTGCATAGGTATAGTTGTACGTCTGTGTACAAGCAAATGTTTATCTATACAGGTGTTGTATAGGTATGCTTGTGGATTTATGCTGTGCACGTCAGGTTAGCAATTTGTATATGTGATACTTGCTGTATGTTCATGTATACATGTGGTACGTAGTGTGTTCATTTATGCTGTGCATGTAGGTATGTAGAAGGCATGTGAGCATTTGTGCATGTGACACTTTGTGTGTGCATCTATAAATGTGGTACACAGTGTATGCCTGCGTGCATGTTGATGTCAGCAGTGTATGAACGTGGTAATACCATATTATTTATACAACATACATATTCCAATGCACATGTGGTGCCAAGCAAGTGCCTGATATCTGCTGTTCTCCATGTGCCGGATGTGTGTGAGATGGAGGTGAATGAATCTCCCAGGAGAGCATGGCAAGCCCAGGCCCCACACTCAATCTCCTTCCCCAGGACTGTCTCCAGGAAGATTCTATTACTTGCATGCAGGCCCTAGGCGGCCTCAATTTGGAAGCAAGGCTGCCTTTTATTTCTCCCTGTCAGCAAGATGGAGATCAGCCTTTGAAACCAGACACTCTGAGGCCCTTTCCATTGTCTTAGGGGCTGGGGAACATCTGCCGAGGAGCATGCTGGGTAGACAGCAAAATGTGACTGATGGTCTTGCTTCCAGGAGCACCCCAGTCCAGGATCGCAGCTCTTCTCCCACATCTGCTATGCAGGCTGTCTTAGAAGGCTCTAGATGGCACGGTGGTGGACAGGGGCCTTAGGACAGAGGTGACTGAAATGTGGGGGCAGCTAAGTGTCACTCCACAGCAGGAGACAAGCTCCTCCGCTGCCTGGGGCTGAACTTCGGGCTGCCACAGAGTGTAGACATGACCGTATGGAAATCAGATACCACTAAAGCACATCTCTGCAGACTCGACTCTCAGTCCGCTTGTGAGAGCAAATGCTAGCATGCAGTCAAGGCAGTTTATTCTGCAACTTGTATAGTTACACATGTATTTCCAGCTAGCTAATGTGATGCGGACCATGGCCAGCTTTCATTTGTAACTGCTCATTCCAAGACCTGCTCTCCTAACTTAGCAGAGGATGCCTTCTCCTCTTCCTTCTCCTCCTTCTTCTCTTCCTTCCCTCTCCTCTTCCTTCTCTTCTCTTTTTCCTCCTCCTCTCCATCTTCCTCCTTCTCCTCCTCTTCCTCTTCCTTTTATTCTTCCTTCTCCGTCTCCCTCCCTTTCCTGCGTTGTAGCCATGGAAGAGCTGACACTACGGAGCCCAGGCTAGCTTCAAGCCAGAGGCAACCCTCTCGTCTTCACTTCTCGAATGCTGGGATTACAGGTGCATGCAAACATCCCCTGCTTTCCTTCCTCTCCCCTCCCCTTTCCTCTCTTTCTGGTAGAGGGTGTGTCACTGTGTAACACAATCTGCTCAAATTCTGGATCTTTCTGCCTCAGTTTCCTGAGCGCTGAGATTACAGAGGTGTGCTGCCATGTCCAGCCTGGCAAAGAGTTTCTCCGGAGCCATCTAAAGGAGCATTGGAGGGTTGAGCATGGCGGAGACTTGCCTAGCATGTGTGATGCCCTGGCTTCCATCCCCAGCACTGTACAGAGGCTCATAGCTGTAATCTCAGCGCTCGGGAAGCAGAGGCAGGAAGATCATTTCAAAGTCAGCCTTGGATACCTGCATGGGAAGTTCAAAGCCTGCCCGTGTTATGTGAGAACCTGTATACACACACACGCGCGCACACACACACACACACACACGCGCACACACACACACTCACACACACACATGTACACACACACCACACGCACGCACACACATATATAAACACAGCACACACTTACACTCAAGGGGCAGAAACTTAAGGAGTGCCATCCATACTACTGTGTTCTAGGAATGATGGTGGTGACTAGGAGTTGATTAGGGACAGTCTGTGTGTACTGACCTGTTCCGGATCATAATATTCAAAGGCCTCACCTCACTAGCTCTTTTACTTTTTTAAAAAAGATGTGTGTGTGTGTGTGTGTGTGTGTGTGTGTGGTGTCCGTGGAGGCCAGAAGAGGGTGTCAGATCCCCTGGAGTTGGAGTTACAGGTGGTTGTGAGCCGTCTGATGTGGGTACTGGTCACTGAACTCAGGTCCTCTACAAGAGCAGCAAGGGCACTTAACACCCTAGCCACCTCTCCAGCCCCTAAGCTAGTGCCTTGATCTATGAAACCGACTTACTCACAGGTCGATGCAGTGGCTGCTATCTGTGACTTGTGACAACCGGATGAGTTCCTTCATGAAAGGGCCGAGTGCGTTCTCATCCATGCAGAAAAGGCGCTGTGAAGCCTCGCTCTTATAATTAGCTGTGAATAATAGCTTCCCGGTGTATCTATTCTGCAACACATTCCGCAAATAGCTGCTTATGCTAAACAACACACCAAGAGAGAAAGGGCGATGGGCGTGCAGGGCAGGGAGGTAGCTGAAGATAGAGGGGAAATCGAAGTGAAGTAGAAAGGGTGACATATACACAGGGATGTGACAGAAGCAGCCTGCCATGTGGTTTATGACTTCAGGATGGTACAAAAGGGACAGGCACTCAATAGGAAATGACCTCTGAGTCTTGAAATGACTAATTGTCCAATTTACATTTGTTTATGTTTTTTCATTGCTAGGAAAGGAACCTCAGGCCTTATGCATGCTAGGCCCTGGCAGGGGCTCTACCACTGAGCCACACCCCAGCCCCCACTGGGAGATTCTAGGCAGACAGTATCCTGGAGGCTCACAATTCTGTTCTCCCTTCTCCACCTTTGCTCTCTGCCTTTCTCCCTCTTTTGTCTCTTCTCTTCTCTTCTCTCTCTCTCTCTCTCTCTCTCTCTCTCTCTCTCTCTCTCCCTCTCCCTGTCCCTCTCCTTCTCTCCCTCTCTCCCTCTCTAATAATGTCTCACTAGGTAGTCCGGCTGGCCTCAAACTTGGGATCTTCCTGTCTCAGCCTCCAAGGTCACAGATGTACACCAGCATGTCCAGCTCATACCTTCACAGATCCTTTACTTTTCTGGAGGAGAAAGAAAAATATTTTCTTAAGAGTCAATAAAAATCGCATTTATTTAATTGTGCAAGTGTGTGTGTGTATGTACATGTGTGCGTGTGTGTGCGCGCGCATGTGTGTGTATGTGTGATGTGCCACAGCCTTCAGGTGGTGGTCAAAGGACAATTTGGAGGGGCTTGTTTTCCTTTAGTGTGTGGATGCCGAGGAGAGAACTCACGTCACCCTGCTGGGTGGTTGGGGTGTTTATCTGAGGAGTCATCATGTAACTTTTAATTTTTCCTCTTTTTTTGGTAAGTCTGTTCTGGAACTTGATATATAGCTGAGGATGACCTTGAACTCTTAATTGTCCTGCCTACACCTTTTGAGTGATGGGTGTGTACCATACTCCTGGCTATTATAGGGTGTCTAACTGAAGGTTACCCTATGAAGACTCAGAAAAGCGCCGAGAAGACCGGTTCTCAAGCCTTGGGTTGTGACCCCTGATGGTTGACCCCTTTTCACAGGGGTCACCTAAGACCATAGGGAATCACAAAGATTTACATTCTAATTCATAACAGCAGCAAAATTACAGTTATGAAGTAGCAACAAAATAATGCTATGGTCGGGGTCTCCCTGACATGAGGATCTCTGTTAAGGTTGTAGCATTCGGGGGGTGAGAACCGCTGCTCTCGTAGGAGCGCTCATTGTATGTCCATTCAGATAAACACAGCACTACAGTCAGTTTTAACAGAGGTCCACCATCCACCCCAAATAGCCCCCCACCCCTCCGCTTTCACCTTCAACCCCCAGTTCCTGTTCTCTCATCCCTTGACGGCTGCTCGTCTTCATTGGCTCTCAACGTGGGGACATCTTATAGACGCGGAGGCGTACAATATGTGGTTTTCATGTCTCACGTATCTCCTCGAGGATAGTGTTTATTTCAAGATTCACTGACTTCGTGGCACGCATCAGAATCCCTTCCTTTCAAAGGCTGAATCACATTCCACCATGCAAGTGGATCACCTTGAATCGAATACTACATCCACTGGTGGACGGTCTTAGTTTTGTTTCTTGTTGCTGTGATAACACACACCAACAAAAGTAGCCTTAGAGGAAAGGGGGTTTATCCGGCCTCCAATTCCAGGTTATAGTCTGTCACTGGGGAGAAGTCAAGGCCGTGGGCACTTGAAGCAGCCAGTTATAGCCATAGTGAAGAGCTGGGAGTGGGAGGTGAGATGGCTCAGGGCGTAAAGGAGCTTGCTGCCAAGCTTGATGACCTGAGTTCTATCCCTGGGCCCTTCAATGATGGAAGGAGAAAACAGACTCCTGAAAGTTGTCCTCTGACCTCCATAGGTGTGCCAGGGTACGTACCCACTCCTTCCAAAATATATGCAATAGAAACATGGAATCTGAGAAAGCTGAGATAAAAATGGATATATGCTTGTGCCCAACTCTCTCCCCGTACCCCATCCCACACAGCTCAGGATCTCCTAACAGAGAATGGTGTCTCTGTGTGGATGACTATGTGACCAGCCAATTTCCCACTCTTGCTGCCACAGTAGACTTTCTCCTTCTGGGACCATAGGCTATAACTAGCCCTTCTTCCTTCAGTTGCTTTTGGTCACGGCCCTTTATCCCAGCAGCAGAAAGGGAGGTGATATACATTAAGAGAGAATGGTTCTCCACAGTTTTCCCCCCACCCGCAATGATCAATTGCTGAGAGCCCCTCGGCAAGGGGTGGGGCCTGGAAACCACCTCTCCTGTCTATGCCAGAGTTTTGACTGCCCCTATCTTGTGTGGGTCTTGTGCATGTGACCGTAGTTGTTCTGAGTTCATGAATTCGATAGCCGTGCCAAGCCCAGACTCCATCCTCTCGCTCTTACATGCCTCCCCCCTCCTCTCCCCTGAGCCTCGATGGGGTGTGGGGTGAGGCACATTGTTAAAGACCAAGGCTGGAAGCAGCCTGAGTCTATGTGTATGCACATACATATTTAGAAGGCACATTGAAGGTTTGGCAACTTAGCAAAATAAATCAGGAGGGTCTATAACTTCTCCAGTCATGGTTTCCTTTCTCTCTCTGTGTCTCTGTCTCTGTCTCTGTCTCTGTCTCTGTCTCTCTCTCTCTCTCTTTGATCAGGATTACAGTACCAGGCATGGAATTCCGTCCTGTGGGTTCAGGCCTCAAATCCAATCAGAATGTGTTTAGTCACCCCATAACAATCATGCCAACTATTTTACCAGTGAACACGCCTTGTCTGGTAGGTTGATAGTGCAACATGCAGGGTCTAGCCCTGACTAAGACCTTTGATGGTTTTTCTCCCCAGAAGTCCATATTGTCTTTTCTGGCTCTAGGAAAGCTGTCCCCCCCAACCCCGGTACAGCCCATCTTTCCTGTCTCCACACTTATAGACCATTTCTTCATTAGGCTTGGCTGTCAAAGGCAGTGCCCAGCTCAGTCTCTCTACTCTTAGACAGGTTCAGGACTCTCTGCCTAGGAAATGGTGCCGCCCACAGTGTGCTGGGTCTCCCCACATCGATGAAGTGTTCAGACAAATCCCCCACAGGCCAACCCAACGTAGCCAATCCCTCACACCAGCTTGTTGCTCATCCCAGGTGACTAGGTTGAGTCAAGTCAACAGAACCAATCATTACACCTTGTGAGCATGGGGACCTGAGTTTGATCTCTGCATCCCTGGGAAAAAAGAAAAAATCCAGGTGTGGTGGCGCCGCCGTGTCACTTGCTGTAATCCCAGGTCTGAGGGTGGCTTGGAGCCAGAGCTGGCGCAGCAATCAGTGTGTTAAGGACAACAAGGAAGGTGCTCACCTCTGCTGTAAATAAGAGGTGCGAGGCTTGAGATGGTCTGGGCTGATTCTCCACGGCAGCCTGCTTGCTGCTTTCGGGCTCTTCCCTGCTGGCGCCTTCTGTCTGATGTGACATCTCACTGAAGACACACAGAGTAACAGCTGACGCTGTCAGCAGGATAACTGCCTCTCAGCTTGCTCTCAGTGGTGCCTGCCAGTGCCCGTGACATGTGAGCCCTGGCAGTGACATTGATCCGGCTTCCATTGAGAAGGGGACAGGAGCTGGAGGGTCCTGGTGATGCCTTCCTTCTCTTTCCTGTGTGGAGTTCCGGGGTTTTATTCAGGGCTCATTTTAATTTCATCGGTAATAGCCAGGAAGGAAAAAGAAGAAAAAAAAAAAAAGCAAAATTTCTAAACAAGCTTATCCGAGGAGCTACAACGTCATTAACATGTCAAATGTCAGTGTTATTCATTTTCTTTCTCATTAACCTTCTCCTCCTTCATCTCCTCCTCCTTTCTTCTTCCTCTCCGGAGCTATCCATTCTCTCTCCTCCTCTTCTTTTCCTCCTCTCTTTCCTCTTCCTTACCTCTTCATTTTCTATTCTTTCCACTCCTTTCTCTCTTTCCTTCCTCCTTCTTGAGACAAGGTTTCCTATGCCCAAGGATAGGAAACTATTCTCACACTCACTACGGAGCCAAGGCCAAGGATGAACTTAAACCAATCCTTCTGTTTTTGTCTCCTGAGCTCTGGGGTTATAGGCATGTTCCACCATGCCTGGCTTGTGTGGTGCTGAGGATGGAGACAAACGCCTCATGCTTGTTAGCCATCTAGCTTCTGTCTCTGTCTCTGTCTCTGTCTGTCTGTCTGTCTGTCTGTCTGTCTGTCTGTCTCTCTCTCTCTCTCTCTCTCTCTCTCTCTCTCTCTCTCACACACACACACACACACACACACACACACACACACAGAATTTCTCTATGTATTCCTGGCTGTCCTGGAACTCCCTTTGTAGCTCAGGCTGGCCTTGAACTCAGAGATCCTCCTGTCTCTGCCTCCCAAGTTCTAATACTGTGTGCCACATCCAGCTCATCTAGGTTAGCAGAGATTGCTGAGCTGTATGTGGTGGCGTCTGCCTTTAATTCCTGCCGTTGAGGGGCAGAAGCAGAAGCAGATGATCTCGTTAGTCCCAGGCCGATTAGAATTACTGTGACAAAAGCTCCCCAAGAAAGGAAGAGTTCACTTAGCTCCTAGGTCCATGTGCCACCCACCATGCCAGGAAAGTCCAAGCAGCGGGAGAGGCATTAAGCACTGGCCCAGAGGCCTGCCTCCCGGGTGACTCTAGACCCTGTCAAATTCAGCAACTAACACTCAACATCACAATGACTGCATCATGTACTTGTGAGCAGATTCACCAAGCACAGTTCTAAGCCCAGACAGATCTCCACTGTGGCTCTGGGACTGGGCCTTGGCGAACATTCAATGGTTAGAATACATGGTTTCCTCTGAGGGGCTCAGGGGCTCATTTGTGTCAGAGTTGGCTGAGATTCTGTAAGGACTCAGGCAAGGGGACACATGGGACAGGAGAGCGGAAGGAGTAGAGGGGTCAGGCAGCTTGCAGCTCCGCCCACGTGATCGAATTGCTTGCTGTATGCCCTGCCTCCCATTGGTTTCATTCCATTACCATCTCACAATGTCTAGATTCCAGGTTGACCTAGAACCCACAGCCATTTTACAGCCTCCTGAGTGCTGGAGTTAAGGGCATGAGCCCCACTATGTCTAGCAGTTCTCAGTGTTCCTTCCCTCCTCCCTCCCTCCCTTTCCTTCCTTTCTCCCTTCCTTCCTCCTTCCTTCCTTCTTTTCTTTTCCCCTCCATTTTTTTATTTAAAGATTTATTTTTAAGGTCTTGAAAATGTGTATTTGTGTGTCTTTGTGTTTCTATGAGCCTGAATATGTATGAGTAGATGTGTGCAGGTACCAGCAGAGGCCAGAAGAGGGTGTCAGGTTCCCTGGAGCTAGAGTTACAGGCGATTTATAGCTGCCTAGTGTGGGTGCTGGAAACCAAACCTGGGTCCTCTGCAAGAGCATTAAGAGGTCTTAACCACCGAACCATCTCTGTTGTCTTCCTTCCTTCTTTCCTTTCTTCCCCCTTTTTCTTCTCCTCCCCCTCCTCCTCTCTGTCTTCCTCCTCTTCTCTTCCTCCTTCTCCTCCTCCTCCTCCTCCTCCTCCTCCTCCTCCTCCTCCTCCTCCTCCTCCTTCTCCTCCTCCTATTCTTCTTCATTGGTTTCTCAAGACAGGGGGTCTTCTCTGTGAAACAGTCCTGGCTGTCCTGTACTCACTTTGTAGATCAGGCTGGCCTCGAACTCACAGAAATCTGCCTGGCTCTGCTTTCCAAGTGCTGGGATTAAAGGTGTGGTCACCTCTCTCTCTCTCTCTCTCTCTCTCTCTCTCTCTCTCTCTCTTTCTCACTCCATCTTTCTTTCTTGTGTGTGCATGATCGTATGTGTGGTGTGGCAGTTTGAATGAGAATGACCCCATAGCCTCACATGTTTGAATGCTTGGTCTCTGGCTGGTGGAATGATTTGGGGAGGATAGGGAGGTGTGGCCTTGTTGGAAGGGTGTGTGTGTCACTGGGGGCAAGCTTTGAGGTTTCAAATAAGAGCTGTGCCACCCACGGTGTGCTCTTCCCTGCCTCCTACTTCTGAATCAAGCCGTGTGCTTTCAGCTGTTCCTGATGCCAAGACTTTGTTTCACTATCATGGCCTCTAACCCTGAAACCTTTAGCCCAGTTACTGCTTTCTTTTGTAAGTTGTATTGGGCATTGTTGTAGTTAAGGTTTTAGTGCTGTGAAGAGACATTTAATTGGGGCTGGCTTAAGGTTCCAGAGGTTTAGTTCATTGCCATCACGGCAGGAAGCATGGCCGCCTGCAGGCAGACATGGTGCTGGAGAGGTGACTGAGAGTTCAACACTGGGACCCACAGGCAGCAGAGAAGCGATGGCTTGAGCTTCTGAGATCTCAATGCTCACCTCTAGTGACACATTTCCTCCAACAAAGCCACACCTACTCCTACAAGGCCACACCTCATAATAGTGCTACTGCGGACCAAGTATTCAAACCCCCACAGTCATGGTGATGTCGTCACAGCGACAGGACGGTAACAGACACATGTGGGCATGTTTATGCCACAGCACGTGCTTACGGAGGACAAAGGACGACTCTGTGCAATTGGCGCTCTCCGTCCAACATTAAGAGGGTTCCAGAGATTGAACTCTTGTCGTCAGGCTTCCACGGCAGTGCCTTTACCCACTGAGCCATCTCACTGGCTCTCTTGGAGCTTCGTGTTTTGAAGACTTTAACTCCTGTCTGTAAGGTTTCTCTCAACTTCTTAGACCTCGTTTGACCCCATCAAGTCTCTTACAAAGAGATTTACTACTATGTTCTTTTAAGCAGGATAAGCCAGAGGCAGTGAGGTGAGAGAGGCAGGAAAACAAAACAAAACAAAACAACTCACCTATTAATCTCATGCCTGTCTCATTCATTGTTATCCAGGACAAAGCTTGATGAGGGCCTCAGGAGGAATGTGAGGGCCGTGTTTTGGGGTCTTGGGGTGAGCAGGTTCCAGGGGACTCACTCAGAGGCCCTTTCTCACCGCTAATCCATCTGCCTGGTTCAGCCTCAGTGCTGTGCACTCCAGCTGTGCACACCATGCGGGGGTGGGGTGGGGTCGGGTCAGCTTACAGAGGCTCTGTCAGATGACTTTGATCCGTGAACAAATCTGTTACAAGCCAGTTAGACCTGCAGCCATTGTTGGGTGATTTAGCGCCGGGAAAGCCGTGAAGATAACAAGAGCCTGTGCAGGCAGGCAGGGCTCCTTCCTGTTCCTGGGTGAAAGGTCACTTCTGGGTGTGCAGGGTTAATCGGGAGTCACAGGCTACCTGGGATGGGTTAGGCTTATTAAATGCAGCTCTTTTTGGCTGACTGGCTGCATGTGTAGTCTGGGGTTCTGTGTTAGGATCAGCACCGTGGGGCAGCTCAGACAATCTTGCTTGATCATAGGGCAAAGCTCTGGATGCTTGCACCCAGTGATGATTTATATATGTATATGTATATATATATATATATATATACACACACACACAAATATATAAATATGTTATATTAAAATAAATCAGTGTATATGTGTAAATAATATATGTACATGCATATATATTAAGATTTACTTTTATTTATGTATGTGTTCATTTGTCTGTGTGACTGTGTGTCGTGTGTGTGTGTGTGCCTGCAGAGGCCAGGGAGTATCTCCCTTGGAACTGGAGTTAAGGGCAGTGTGAGTGCTGATGGGATTTCTGGGAGCCAAACTGGGGTTCTCTGGAAGAATGATATGCTCTCTCAACTGCTGAGCTGCCTCTCCAACCATCCCGCCCCCTTTAAGACGGAGCCCAGTTATAGTTTGAATGTAAAACGTTTCCCATCTGCTCATGGCTTGAACACTGGGTTCCCAGCAGGTGGCTCTGTTTAGGAAGGATGTTGAGGCTTTAGGAAGTGGAGCCTTGGCGGGGGAAGTCTGACACTGGGGTGTGCTTGGAGGTTTTATACCTTGTCCTCATGTCTTGTTCAATCTCTGCTTCCTAATTTTGGGGTACAATGTGACAATCTGGTCTCCGGCTTCAGCCATATGCCTTCCCTGCCAGCCGCTATGTCTTCCCTAATCTCTCTGGAGGTATAAGTCAAAAAAAAAAAATCCCCTTTGTCCCTTAAGTTGCTTTGGTCAGAGTATTTTATTCTCGCGGTGGAAGAGAAGTCCAGCAGTCCCTCCCAGAGAAGTCCACAGGCCAACCCAGTGTAGACCATCCCGCACTGAGATTCTTCCTGGGTGAGTCTTGGTTGTGTCAAGTTGAGAGTTAATCACCACACTCCTGAGAGTCCATGAAACTACAGTGCTATCAGTGGATAGATTCATTGATCTGATCAGATACTTCATGACCCAATCACCCTTCCCCACAGGACCTCACTTCTGGACAATGCTCCCCTGGGGACTCGGGTGGGTTGGATCTGAGACATTGGCCATAGCATCTGAACAGCTGGTCTCCAGCTGTTGGTACCTTTGGTCGATTGGAGGATCTGGTTGATAGAGGTGAGTCACTGGGCTCCAGATATCCGAGGGCGGCTACTGCTTCTGGTCTCCTTGTCTCGGTGCTTTCTGGTTAATCTCATGGGAGGAGGCATTACTGTAAGGTCTTACCCCCAGGGACTGACCCATTCCAGCTACCGTGTCTTCCCTGCCACGGTGGGCTAAAATTTTCTGAAACACTGAGCCAAGATGTGTTCCAGACACGGTGGCATAGACTACCCGTGTAATGGCAAGTGGAAGGTGGGGGCAGGCAGATCGCTGGAAGCTTTGCAAGCAGACAAGCTTGGCTTCTTGGTGAAGTTTCAGGCCATTGGCAGACCACCTCAAACACAGTGCAAGGCCCCTGAAGACTAACCCCAAGTTTGTTCTCTGACCTCCGCATGTGCACCATGCCTGTGTATACCTCACATACATACACACCACAAAAATCCTCTTCAGTGGAGATGTTTAGGAAGCTGTGCCCCCCCACCCCCGAGGGGGAAGGGACATATGTTTCTGTTTCCCTGAGAGCTGTCAGCTTCCACTTTGCCATTAAGACACCAGAGTCTGCTAATTCATGATAGACTCCAACCAATCGGCAACGATTTCTATGCTTGTGTACCAGGAGGGAAGACCCAATTGGTACCTGCTTCCATGTTTGTGGAAGGAAGCAGAGGGCCCAATCAATCCTTGTGCCTCTGTTGGCCCCTTAGAAGCAATAGAGGAGAGAAAGGGGTCACCAGGAGGGAGTATTTGAACCTAAGATAAACACAAGCTCCCTTAGAATGAGTGGTTTCCCAGTGCTGGGGCCTCTACTCTGCCTGAGATATCTATAGTTCTAATTGTGTGTGTGTGTGTGTGTGTGTGTGTGTGTGTGTGTGTGTATGCACAGGTGAGTGCAATAGCCACAGAGGCCAGAAGAGGGCATCAGGTACCCTGGAGCTGGAGTTAGAGCTTCCTAATGTGGATGCTGGGTACTAAACGTGAGACCTCTGCATCAGCTCTTAGCTGCCGAGCCATCTCTCCAGCAACAAGACGTCTGTAATGATTGTTAATAGATTCCACTTCCACTTTGCTCTGCGCTGTTTTCCTGCCTTTTATTTCCCTAATTGATGGAGAAAAACGACCCACCATCCTAGTTAGTATCATTTATGAGGTGATCACAGTTATGGAAGCAAAGAGGATGGAAATGATTTTAGGTGGAAGGAAGAATGCAATGACACCCAGGATCCTGAATCACCCACACTGGGCAGCTGGGCAATGCCGCCTGATTCTAGAATCCATTGCACGCACTTGTCATGAGCAGCCGCTCTCTTGAGGCACCGCTCTCTGGGGAAGGAGAGTCTGTTAGAACATCTCCACATTCATGGCTGTGCAGTCATTCTCTCCTTAAGACCTGCCTGCATGGGTATTAATGCTCTTGTCTTTCGCTGAAGATCCCCTCTTGGATTGCAGATCTCAAGGACGGAGTTTCATAGCCTGGCACAAAGGAAGTCATCCCTCTCCATTTGAGGGCTGCAGCGATGCTTTATGAGGGTGCCCTTCACTTGCTGAGATATTAAAATGGCAGTAAATCAGCATTTCAAGATCAAGGCTGAGCTGCGACTGCACCAACATTTAGAGAACCTCAGGAGGTTTCCTAGTGAGCTGTCTCTCATCCTCTCTGTTTCAAAGGTGCGTAGATGCCCTGGGAGAGATGGAGAGAGCAGAAGAGAGGGGAGGGGAGAAGGGAGGTGGAGAGGGTGGAGAGGGCAGAAACAGAGAAGGAGAAGAGAGAGACACACACACAGAGGTAGAGGAGAGAGAGAGAGAGAGAGAGAGAGAGAAGGGAAAGAGTAAGAGAGGAGGAAGCGTAAAGAGGCAGTTTTGAGTTGCCAACATGTTGCTGGGAATTGAGCTCTGGTACTATGCAAGAATAGCAAGTGCTCTTAAATGCTGAGACACCTCTCTAGTCCCTTGATGAGGTTTATGAGAAGGTTTTCCTCCTTTCTCTTCTGTCATCCAGCCTCCTACAGAGCTGTGTACCCAGCCCTGGGGTAGCTTAGCCTATTTTCCCCATATGGCAGCGATCTGATAGTGTAAGTTTCAGGTCATTTTTGTAGTGGCATTTCGTTTGCATTTTCGTAAATAAAGCTTGCCCGAAGATTAGAGAGTAAAACAGCTGCCCTGGTCAGTCTAACACACCGGGCAGTGGTGACACACACCCCTAATCTCAGTTAGCCACACTAGTTCGCCATAGAAACCGGGTGGTAGTGGTGCACACCTTTAATCCCAACACTCGAGAGGATTATAAGATGGGAGGAGACAGCTCTCAGTCTCATTGTGAGATTCATGGAGGCAGGATCACCCATTTTCAGACTGAGGTAGAGGTAAGAGCCAGTGGCTGGCCACTTTGCTTTCTTGACCTTCAGGCTGACCCCCAATATCTGTCTTTGGGTTTTTACTAATCACGCTACACATCTACTGTGTGGGAGCCTCCACAGCAGGACTTGGTGTCTTAGTCACTGCCCTATTGCTGTCACAAAACCCCATGACCAAGGCAGCTTATAGAGAAAAGCATTTAACCGGGAGCTCGCTGACAGTTCTAGAGGGTTAGTCCGTTATCACCATGGGGAACATGGCGCAGGAAGGCAGGTGCGGCCCTGGAGCAGGAGCTGAGGGCTCACACCGGGTCCGTACGTTGTAGGCGGAGTGTGAGAGACTGGACCTGGTGTGAGCTTTTGGAACCCCAAAGGCCACCCTTAGTGACACACCACCCCCAACAAGACCACACCTTTCAATTTTTCCTAAACAGTCCACCAAACTGGGAACCAAGAATTCAAATCTATGAACCTATGGGACTCTTCTCTTTCAGTCGGCCACACTCGGGTTCATTGTGAAATATGGAAGCTGGCGTGGAACCTGGCAGGGAAGAGGCATTTGGTAATGTTTGTAAGGGAATGAAAGGAAAGAAGTGGGTAGGTGGAACAGACCACGGTAGGGAGAACCCTGGGGTGTTAGTCTGTGAGCAGAATATTAACTATAAATCTTTCTGGGGTCCTTCTGTCAACGGCAAAGGGCAGATACACAGCCCCAGTCTTTGGCCCTCTGCCCGAGGAGCTCCTTTAGTCTCTTAGGACTCAGGGAAAGCCCGATTCTTGACTTTGCTGGAGAGAAGATTCTCAGGATGAGCTAGTTGGAAGCAATTCTCTAAAGGAACAGAATGGCTTTAATGAATTTGTATACATTTTAAAAAGGGATTTATTAGAGCAGTTTACAGGCTATGATCCAGCTCGTCCAACAGTGACTGTCTCCTGATGCAAAGGCCAAAGGTCCAGTCATTGTTCATCCCCCAAGACTGGATGTTTCTGCAGTCCCAATTTGGTGCTGAGTCCCAGAGGATTTGTGGGAAGCTGCTAGTCATTGGTCTGGGCTGGAATCTCCAGGACGCCGGTTCTAATTCAGGTAAAGGAAGGGCTCAGCAGCAGGACAGCTGAACTTGGCAGCAAGAGGGAGGCAAGCGGGCGAAACACAAAAGCTCCCTTCCTCACATCCTTTCACGTAAGCTGCCACCGGTTGGTGTGGCCGGGATTTATTGTGAGTCTTTGGACATCAAACGATCCAGATTTAAGGCGAGTCTCTCCACCTCAAAGGATCCACTCAAGAAAATCTCTCAAAGGGGAGCCCAGCTCTTTGAGGTTTAGCTGACTCTGATGTAGTCAAGTTGGCAACCAAGAGGAGTCATCGGCAGCAGCTTTATGTGTGTGTGCACGTGCACATATTTGTGTGCATTCAAATATACATGTGTGCATATGTGTAGAGGCCAGAGCACAACCTTAGGTGTCATTCTTCACAAGTTATCTGCCTTTTTTTTTTTTTCTAACTTTTTCTTGAAGGCTTAGTGGGAGAGGAAGATCCACGTGTCCAACCAGGGCTCTCCGCCCTGGTCTGGGAGGAATCAACACGGGCCTGCCCGGTGCTACAGCTCTGTTTCAGTGAGCAAATATAGGCGGGGTATGGAAGACAGAAGAGACAGAATGGAGAGAGGCAGATCTGAAGAGGTGAATGTGGTGAGACATGAGCTGAGGTGGGAGGTTTGCTTGCCACCGCGGCCATGGTGATGTCCAGACCTCGGCTGCTGCCAAGGACCATACCTAGGTGGCCCTACCACAGTTGTGGCCTGTGTTGATGTCTGGGGTTCTGTTACCACCGAAGGCCAGGAGGATAGCACTGCCTGAAGTTGGCCCTGCCCCTCACGGGCTGCAACACTAGGCTGAACTGACCCTGCTCCTCACCGACTGCGGCACTCAAGACAGTGGATCCTACCCTAGGCAGCAGGACAGAGCTGACCCTGTTGGTGGGGGACACAGGCAAGCTGGCCCTGAGGGCATTGAGAGTGGGAGGCCCTGAGGGCATTGAGAGTGGGAGGTCCTGCCCCAGGCCCTTGTCTGCCGTGTGGTGGTGGGGGCGAGGGAAAGATACCCTCTCTCCCTTCCCGCTTGCCACCTGTGGTAGATGGGAGAGCTGACCCAGTCCCTCCCCAGCTGCCCTACTAGGGAGATCAGGCCCTGCACTTCGCTTTGTTAATAAGTGCTCAGGTAAGGGGCCCCAAGAATGTAAGCATGGGAGATCTGGTCCCGCCCCCAGCCGTCATCTGGTGTCCTGAGTGAAGGAGAGAAGACCAACTCCCCTACCCCTCACCACCGGTGGCAGGTGTGAAAGCTGGCCCTGAGATCCCTAGAATCGGTGAGCCGCCCCAGGACCTCAGCTGCAGCAGCTCTCGTGAGATCATGCTCCGCCCCTCGCCCGGGTAGCATGGTTGGTCGGTTGGTCGTGCTGACCCTGCCAGTGGGTGAGTGAGGGAGCCTGCCCTGAGGTTGTGAGACTGGGAGAACTGTCCCCGCAGCCCTCATCTGCCACATCATTCCGAGGGCGAGATGTCCTCCTCCCCTCTTCCTTTGCCACCTGGCAGAGGAGGGAGCTAACCCTGCCCCTCGCCAGCTGCAGCAGGTCATGTGCCTCGCCTGGGCAGCACAGTAGAGCTGACCTTGTGGATAGGGGCGTGGGTAAGCCCACCCTGAGAATACAAGCATAAGAGATCTGAATGGTAGCAGGGGTGGTGGAGAGAAGCCCCCCTTCCCCACCTATGGCAGGTGGGAGAACTGTCCTTGAGGTCACAAGAGCAAGAGGGCTAACGCTGCCTCTCACCAGCTGCAGCATTCAACAGAGTGGTGCCCGCACCTCGTCGTCTCAGCAACACAGAAGAGCTGGCCCTGGTGGTGGAGGTGTGGGTGAGCTGAGGGCACGAGAACAGAACTGGCTCCATGCCTCGCCGTTTACTGCATAGGGTGAGTTAGACAGGGGAGTCTGGAGAGCTAGCCCTGGTGATGGGGCTTAGGGAAGAGCTCGTGGACTGACCAACCCAGCAAATGCCCAGGCCCAGAACCGAGGCCATGAGTTGTCTCATCCCAACATTTACTCAATCTGTGGTCTGCTGGAGAATGTGAAGGGACAAGCCTGCAGCTCGAAGCTGCAGGATCTCCACAACACAGGACAAAAACAGGATATTCAAGAGGTGTTCTAGTGAGGAGCCAGTATTGATAGGGTAGCAGATGCCTCGAACCAGACCTGTGACTCATTGCCGTGAGTGCTTGCAAGTAAGAAGCATGGGTTAAAGGTTTACTGTGTGGCTCACTGTGTCACCCTGCAGTGTCCATGATAGGACTTTTCTTTTATCTTAAATTCTCTTTTGTTTTGTCTTGGGGGGGGGGCTTGCAAGGGCAGGTGCAGAGGGACGGGGAGGTGAGTGGGATCACAATGCATGATGTGAAATCCACAAAGAGTCAATAAAAAAGCTTTTTCTTACAGTTTTGTTACTTATTTTGTGTGTATGTGTGCGAGCATATGCATGCCTGTGTGTGTGTGTATAGGTCAGGTGACGACTTTCGGAGGTCCCTTTTCTCCTGCTACCAGGTAGGTCCTGAGGATCGAATTCTGGCTGTCAGGCTTAATGACAACTGTCTTTATCTGCTGAGCCATCTGGCTTGTGCCTACCTTTCCCTGCCCCCTCTTAGATAAGTCTGTAGTTCACTAAGTAAGCACGGCTGTCTGGTCAGTGGGCCCCAGGACTCCCCGGTGCTGAGATAAGTGTTTACCATTACTCTGGTTTCTCTCTCTCTCTTTTCAGCGTGAGTTCTGAGGACTGAACTCAGGTCCTTATGCTTGCCCAACAAACACCGTACCAAGGCAGCCACCTCCCAGCCCAACTTCCTGTGCTTTCCCACACGGTTCCCCGAAGCCCAGGCAACCCTCTTCTCACGCATGCAGCCACCCGACACAGACTGTTTATTGCTCGCAGAAGTGTGTTTGGATCTGAGAGGGTGTTGATTCAGGACAGCACGTCCATCATCCGGCACCGCCAGCAGCTGCCCGTGGACGCCAGCAGATGTGTCTACTTCCTGCCAGTGGGAGCCTGTCTGTCACTGCCATGAGCAGAATAATGAAAGACAGGGGGGACGGCCGGGAGAAGGCTGCGTGTTGGAAACTTACAGCTCTGACCAGAGCTCTCGGCATCGAGAGGCAGGGGATCACCGAGGATTTTCTCCAAGAAAGCCGGCTCTAATTCTTTCAAAAGGAGCCCTCAGCTAAGAGGGCTCAGAACAGAACCCTATTGAGCTCACAGAGTAGTTTGTTGTTGAGCCACAGAACTGCGCGGCTCCAAGGGGCCTCGGGGTCGTCTTAGCACAATGGCGTGGAAGACTCAGAGCGACCAGGGAGGATAAAACCTGCTTGAAGCGGGATCCTCTCAGTCATCTGAGAGGAGAAGAAAAAGGCACCCCCTTTCCAGGCAGACGCAGCCCTGTGCTCAGGGGCATGAGGTTTCGGAAGCTGAACACAGGCTGGATGCTGACACCCCCGCCCCCCTGTCCGCGACTTGTCTGCTCAGGTGTTCAGCAGTAAATAACCTGCCTGGCTACCCATGGCAACAGTGATGGTCAGCATCTTACTGCCGCTGACCTGGGATCAGAGACCACTTTTTCATCTCTCTGCTCTTGTGGGGAGCTGAGATAGAAGGGCAACCTCTCCACACACTGTTCAGAGAAGCCAAGATGTCAACCTTGGGCTCCCCTCCCCTTTTTGTTGTTGGTTGCTGTGTTTGTTTTAATTTAACAAACAAAAAGAAAACATATTCACTTACTTGTTCTCTCTCTCAGAAGATTTTATGGTGCATGTATGTAGAACAGAGGATAACTTGTGGGAATCAGTATTTTCCATCCACATGTGGATCTTGGGACTCAAACTCAGGTCGCCAGGCTTGGCAGCAAGCTCCAGTACTAGTTGAGTCATCACTGGCCCTCATTTGTTTGTTT
The DNA here is from genome assembly GCF_982192425.1 of Myodes glareolus. Classification (NCBI taxonomy): domain Eukaryota; kingdom Metazoa; phylum Chordata; class Mammalia; order Rodentia; family Cricetidae; genus Myodes; species Myodes glareolus. The sequence continues at coordinate 112,386,466 of NC_142027.1, forward strand.
TGGAGATGGCTACTTGCCATAGAGCCCCAGGGTGCCCTAGAATTCATGATGCTTCTGTCTCCATCTCTATACTTCATTTTGTATGTTACTAATTTCTATTCATTACTATTTCATTAAGGATTTTTACCTCAGGATTGGTTTGTGCATATATATGGGATCGTGTATGTGTGCAGGTGCCCGGGCATATGTGTATTTATGTGTGTGGGTCTCAGGTTGATGTCCAGAGTCTCCTAGATCATTACCCACTATTTATTTATTTATCATCTATCTATCTATCTATCTATCTATCTATCTATCTATCTATCTATCTATCTATTGTTTTTTGAGATAGGGTTTAAGCTTGTCCTGGAACTCGCTCTGTAGACCAGCCTAGCCTCAAACTCAGAGAGATCTGCCTGTCTGTGCCTCTCAAGCGCCAGGATTAAAGGTGTGCGCCACCACCTCCTGGCTACTCTCCACTTTATTAGTTGAGGGGTGAGGTTCTCCACTGAATGGGCAGCTGGCCTACACAGTGAGCCTACCTAGCCAGTTTGCTCTGGGGATCCCATTTCTGCTTCTCAAGTGCTGGGATTCAGGACAGTTGGGGCACAACGCTGTTGCAGCATTTATGTGGGTTATGGGAACCCAGACATTGGTCCTCACACTTGTTCAGCAAGCAGTTTACACAGGAAAATCCTAGTGTATTTTTCTTAAAAAAAAAAACAAACTTAGTGGATGTATTCAGTTTGTACAATAGCAGAATTATGTCTGCTTCATTCTTATTAAAAATTGTAAGCATTTGCTGGGCGGTGGTGGCGCATGCCTTTAATCCCAGCACTCGGGAGGCAGAGGCAGGCGGATCTTTGTGAGTTTGAGGCCAGCCTGGTCTACAAGAGCTAGTTCCAGGACAGGCTTCAAAGCCACAGAGAAACCCTGTCTCGAAAAACCAAAAAAAAAAAAAAAAAAAAAAAGAACCAGCTCAATATCCAAGTATGTTAATTACTTTTGTCACTGACCTTGTAGGGTTGGTTAGGGATCATGTTTTCAGTTGATGATGGATCTTGGGATGTGATAGAGTACTTACCTAGCATGAACAAAGCTTTGGTTTCAACACCCTAGGACCACAAAAGAAAAGAAAGGGAGGAAGAAAAAAATAAATAATATATATTGTATTTTTCCACAACTTTGGAGATGGAGGAGTCTAATATTAAGGTGCTAGCTAGCTCAGCTGTAGAGCCCCTGCCTAGAATCCCCCAGTGAGAGGATGGGGTGTGGTTCAGTGGTAGAGCCCCTGCCTAGAATCCCCCAGTGAGAGGATGGGGTGTGGCTCAGTGGTAGAGCCCCTGCCTAGAATCCCCCAGTGAGAGGATGGGGTGTGGCTCAGTGATAGAGCACCTGCCTAGAATCCCCCAGTGAGAGGATGGGGTGTGGCTCAGTGGTAGAGCACCTGCCTAGAATCCCCCAGTGAGGGGCTGGGGATGGATACTATACGTAAGCCAACACAAGAATTTCAATATGCATCATTTTATTCACCCTACAATAACCCTCCTCCTCATTTTTAAAACCATAATAACTGATAGAGCACAGATTAGGATTCTTTTGTATTTCCATAGGTTTGTGTCCATAGGGGTGCCTGCCTGTGCACACATGTACGTGGAAGCCAGGGGTCAATCTCAGGTGTTAATCTTCACACGACACAGACGAGTATTATTTAAGACAGAATCTCTTCATTGGTTTGGAACTTACCAATCATGCCAGGCTGGCTGGCAGGCAGTGTGAGCCCAGGAGGTTTTTGCTCTGGGATTCCAACTGTACTTTTACCAACCTGCTTTGTATTTCTTTTCTTTTTATGTGGTGTTTAGGGATTGAACTCAGGTCCACAGTTTTCGCTGGCAAGCATTATGCCAGCTGAGCTATCTCCTCCATCCTAGTTTATGGTCTTGAATTCGGGGCTCTCACATCCGTTTTGCATTGCTTTCCGTCAGCTCCCGTCATCCGTTTCCCTTTCCCCTATCGCTTGCCTGGCTGAAAGATGCTCGTCAGGTTCTGTTAAACTCAGGCCCTCTGCTCTGTTGAAACAAGCAATCGGTGTGAAGACAGCCCTCCTCAGAGGGCCGTAACTACACACAGCGAGAAGCAAAGTGGCCCCTCAGGAATATGCTCTGTGCATGGGAGCCTTTTTTCTTATGGATTCTGCTATTAGCACTTACTGGGAGTTTACTCTGGGGAGGGATTTGTCAGGGAACAGATCTATCTTGGAACAGATCTTGCTGAACGCTGTCACATTCCTGGGTGGGTGCTTGTCACTCCTTGGGCATTTTTCTTTCCTTGGCTCAGCTGTCCTCATCTATCTGGGGCCCTGTATCCTTTTCCACAGAGTCCCAAGTCTGCAGTTCAAACATAAGACAGTGGATGACAGTGTAAGAAAATGAATCAGAGAGTGTCTCTAACTGCGATGGTTAAAGGGGCTTCTCTCCTCTCCTCTCCTCTCCTCTCCTCTCCTCTCCTCTCCTCTCCTCTCCTCTCCTCTCCTCTCCTCTCCTCCCCTCCCCTCCCCTCCCCTCCCCTCCCCTCCCCTCCCCCCCTCCCCTCCCCTCCCCTCCCCTCCCCCCCTCCCCTCCCCTCCCCTCCCCTCCCCTCCCCTCTCCTCTCCTCCCCTCCCCTCCCCTCCCCTTCTCTCTCCTCTTCCCTCCTCTCCCCTCCCCTCCTCTTCCCTCCTCTCCTCTCCCCTCTTCTCCCCTCCTCTCCTCTCCTCCCCTCCCCTCCCCTTCTCTCTCCTCTCCCCTCCCCTCCCCTTCTTTCCTCTCCTCTCCTCTTCTTCTCTTCCCCCTCCTCCCGCCTCTCTCTTTCTACTATGGTAAAACACCGTGACCAAAAGCAACTCAGAAGAATTCGGAAGGGTGTATTTGGCTTACATTAGCCAGTTACTGTCTATCTTTGAGGAGAAATTAAGGCAGGAACTGAAGCCACTCCTCACAGCACATCCAGCAGTCAAGAGCAAGAAGAGAGAAATGAATGATTCTTGTTTACCTAGTACTTAACTTTCTTTACTCCCTTAAACTGTGTAGGACCCCCTACTGGGGGAGTTGTTCTGCCCAAAAGTGGGCTGAGTCAGTCTACAGTCTAGACAGTTTCCCATGGACAAGATCATAGGTCAACCTCATCTAGATAATTCCTCAATTGAGGCTCTATTTTCCAATGGTTCTACGACAAATTGACCTTTAAAACTAACCAGCCCAGGACAGGAGATACTCCTTTTAGATGACGCCTGTCCTAGTTACGGCTCTTCCAACTCACCCATATTCCCTATGGTCTCATTGTTGTGACTGCATACCCGACATGAAGCTACTTAAGGGAAGAAGGGCTTATTTGATCTTACAGTTTGAAGGTTTAAGGGGACACAACCCATCCTGGAAGATAAGGCGTGGTGGCAGTTAGTGTGTGGCTAGGACTCCTCCCCTTTCAGTGGAGCCGGAAACAGAGAGCAGACAGGAAATGGGGGGCCCTCAGACCTCCTGTAGGTAGACCCTGTTGTCTGAAGAGTTCATAACCTTCTAAAAACAGTGCCAACAGCTAGAGAACAAACCACACCTCCAGTTCTTCATGTTCTTCGTGGAGATTCTAGTCAGGTGCTCTACCACTGAGCCACACCCCAGTCTCTCACTGGGGGATTCTAGGCAGGGGCTCTACCACTGAGCCACACCCCAGCCCCTCACTGGGGGATTCTAGTCAGGTGCTCTACCACTGAGCCACACCCCAGCCCCTCACTGGGGGATTCTAGTCAGGTGCTCTATCACTGAGCCACACCCCAATCTCTCACTGGGGGATTCTAGGCAGGTGCTCTACCACTGAACCACACTCCCAGCCCCTCACTGGGGGATTCTAGGCAGGTGCTCTACCACTGAGCCACACTCCCAGCCCCTCACTGGGGGATTCTAGGCAGGGGCTCTACCACTGAGTCACACCCTAGACCAGGAATCTATGTATAATCACAGTCTTATCATAAGGAAAATAGCTTAGAAGATGCATGGGATGATGTGTGTCAGGCAGCCACATGTCCTCTTCTGGGGGTGGGGGTCACAGTCCTCTTTTAAGCACAGAATTACCAACTTTGGAAGCTCCTTGAGGTTTATGCTTGCAGAATTTTAAAATCTGGGGTCCTATTACACAGGCCTAAGTGATTACTTCCATGGTAGACTGTATGGTTAAACACAGCCGCTGGTTTCTCTATTCTCTACTCTCTCTGGAGCTAGGCATGAGGTGGAAAGTTCCAGACTGCAATCTAGTTGGCTTTTCTGGAATCACAACCCTGAAGTTTCCTAGGGGCTCTCCCACCGTGGTTTTGGAAAGATTCATTCCTGAACAGTAAAAGACTGTTCTGTGGCTCAAGAAATCCTAAGGGTTGCCAGTGGTGACAACGAGCAGCTTAGTCAGTACAGTGCTCGTCAAATGAGCATAAGGACCTGAGTTTGAGCCCCAGAACACACATAAAAAAGCCAAGGGTACCAGTGAGAGAGAGCCTGTGATCCTAGTGCTGGGGGTGTGGAGGCAGGAGCATCCCTGGGATTCACTGGACAACCAGTATAGAGACTGAGGAAGACACCAGAGGTTGACACACACACACACACACACACACACACACACACACACACACACACACACACACATGCCTGCACATGTTACCTGGGCATGGTGGTACATGTCTGGAATCTCAGTACTTGGTGGACTGAAGCAGGAAGATTATGGTTCCAGGTTAGTCTGGCTTACAGTCTTAAAGGGCTGGGGGTTACTCAGTGGTAGAGTGACTATCTTACACACGTCAGGCCTGGGCTCCGGTCTTAGTACCACTAAAGCACTGGAGAGAAAATCCCTCTGGACTCTGGACTAATTCCCACCATGTAAGAGGCTATCTGTGTCCCGCCTGGTCCTATAGCCACTTATGAAATAATCACTCAGAGGCTTAATATTAATAATTGCTTGGCCAATGGCTCAGGCTTATTACTGGCTAGTTCTTGCATCTAAATTGACCGATTTTTATTAGTTTATATTTTACAACAAGGCTTATTTGTTACCTCACAACTCTGGTGGCTGCTTACATCGCTCTCAATTCTGCCTTCTTTCTTCCTGTATTCAGTTAACCTTTCTCTCTTAGCTACTATATTCTGCCCTTCCATAGGCTAAAGTAGCTTTATCTATCAACCAATAAGAGCAACACATTTGCAGCATTTAGAAAGACATCCTACATCAGCTGCCAATCCAGACTTTGCCTCTGGAAATAAAAGAACCAGGAGTCTGACTTCTCAACCTCTGCTTGTAAAACTCATTACTCTCAAGCTTAAGGGTGAGGAGAATGGGTCTGGGATTTTTTCCCCCATAGTGACTGGTACCCAGTGGTGCTACAGTGAGCATCCCATGAAGTTCTGGGGTAAAAGCTTGTTATCCCTGTTATCACTCAAATATGAAGTGCCACCCCACAGAATCTTATGTGTTGAAGTCTTGTCCCCCAATGTAGCAGTGTTTGGAGCTGGGGCCTTAGACCTTATGAGGGCTCTGACCTCATCAGTGGATTCAACTATTGATGGAATCATAGCTTAATGCCTATTGGGATGTGTAGCATGGTTAGTGGATTTGGGTCTTCAAGGCTGAGGTCTTGAAGGGTGTATATACATATAGTGTTTTTTTTTGAGACAGGGTTTCTCTGTGTAGCCCTGGCTGACCTGGAACTCATTCTGTAGACCAGGCTGGTCTTGAACTCACAGAGATCCACCCTTCCCTGCCTCTCAAGCACTGGGACTAAAAGGCGTGTGCCACCACCACCCAGTGGAAGGGTATATTTTGTTTGTAGTTTCTCCTTCTTTTTCCCTCCATCCCTTCTTTTTTGTGGCTACCCTAAGGTGATGGGTTAGGCTCCACTACTACCTGTCCACCATGATACTCTGCCTCACATAGGACCATAAACATGGAGTCAATGACCATGGGCAGAAAATGTCTCCTCACCTGAGATGATCTGCCCTGGGCATTTTGTCACAGCGATGGAGTTAATGCAAACTTTTGCTTTCCAAGATTTGTTGACAAGTCTTTTTTTCTTTTCTTTCTTTCTTTTTTTTTCCCACTTCCCTCCAAACTTTGCAGCATTATTTTTCTGGAAAAAGTGCTATGTGATCTGATTTTTTTTGAAAGTTAAAATGTATTAAAGATTCATGTTGTTGAGAAGAGTATTTTGAGAATTTCCCAACATCCCTGGGAGATAATTGGTGTCTCTCCGGGGAATCATTGGGGCGAAGGCTGGAAGTGATCTCGTAAATCACTTGAGCGCCAACAGCAGTTTTAATTAAGTTTTTTTTTTTCTCTCCAGAATCAGATGTTTATTTCACAAAAATGCATGGAGGTTTGTTGACAAGTGACACATAGCATTTTATTCTGCAGGGATTTTTTTTTTATTAGAAAACATTCTCATGGAGACCAGGTTCCCATCTTAATTAATTGAGCAAGTCAATCTGGGGTCTGAGAATCAGCCTGTGGGGGAACTCACTGAGGTCAAGGACTGACCTTGACCTCCAGGAGAGGAGGAAGCCCTGGCTCCTGCTTCTTTTTTAGGTTGCTGGTGTCTTATGTCTTTTTATGTCCTTGCTTCTCATCTTCCGTCCTGGTAGGGGCCATCCATTCCAGCTACCCTAAATGCAATGGTTAATCTTCACTGCTAACTGGAATGGATCTAAGTCACTTGGGGGCACTTCTCTGGGTGTCTGTGAAGCATTTATAGAGAGGTCTAACTGAATTTGGAAGGCCCACTCTGAAGTGGGTGGCACATCCTGTGGTTTGGGGTCCCAGAATGAATAAGATGGAGAAAGCGAGCCAAGCACCAGCATCCATCTCTCTCTGCCTCCTGACTGTGGATGCCATGTGACCAGCCGCCTCACGCTCCTGCCACCATGCCATCTCCAACATGATAGACCATACACTCCATCTGTGAATCACAATGAACCCCTGCTTCCTGAAGTTAGTTAAATTCCCTCATGTATTTTCCTAGAACAACTAAGGTTCTAGCGTCTCCAGCCACTAGAATGATCTTATACAACTTGTAAACCACGACATGGGTACTAACCCCACTTTCCCCACAGCCCCACTGTGGAACCCATAAACAATTCCCAATCTAATCTGGGATGTCAGATTCTGTTACAGTTCAAATCTGGAAGGTTTCCCATAGGATCTTGTTTGAACACTTGGTCCCATCCGGTGATGCTGTGTTCAGAGGTTGAAGCCTAGCTAGAAATAGATGCTAGCCGGGGATGGGAGCCTTGAAGAATATATAGCCTAGGTCTAGTCTAGTCTAGACTTTATCTTTTTTTCTTTTAAAAGGTTGAGTTTATTTTAATAGTATATATGTGGATATGTGTGTGGGCATGGGCAAATGAGTGCAGGAGAGGTTATTGGATGCCCTGGAGTTGGAATTAATGATCATTCTGATCTGCCAAGATTTGAACCGAGTTGTACTGTGAGCGCCCACCGCTCTGATGGAGCCGCAGCCTGTTGGAGTTTCGGCGGTTGCTGTGCCTTCCGCACCACTGTGGGCTGCTCCTTCTGAAACAGTGATCTCAAATAAATCCTTTCTTCTTCACGTTGCTTCTGTCAGGGATTTGGCCACCATGTCAAGAAAAGTAAATAATGCAGACCCTGACATGGCAGCAACCAGTAGTGATGGGTCCAGGCTAAGTGATTCAAAGGGTTGTATGCAGCCCCCTTCCCCTGTGCGTTTCTGTCCCCAGTCCACTGTGATAGTCTAGTGCACCCCCTGCTGCCGTCAGTTAAGCCGCCCACCGGGTCTTCTCTGCCAGGATGGACTGAACCCCTCCAAAACTACAAATAAATGGAACCAATCTTTCCTCTCTGGTGTCTGTCAGGTTTTGAGATGGCAGTGCCCTATGTCTTGTCCTTCTGCCCTCTGACAGGGAGGACGGGACAAGACCTTTGACTTTGGATTTCCTAGCACCCACACTACGAGAGTTAAATATCTGTTCTTTTTCTTTCTTTCTTTTTTAACATTTATTTATTTATATGTATATAATGTTCTGCCTGCATGTCTGCTTGCAGGCCAGAAGAGGATACCAGATCTCATTATAGATGGCCGTGGGCCACTATGTGGTTTCTAGAAATTGAACTCAGGACCTCTGGAAGAGCAGCCAATGCTCTTAACCACTGAGCCATCTCTCCAGCCCCATTCTCTTTCTCTATATCTCTTTCTCTATTTCCCCCTTCCCTCCCTTACTCCTAATCATCCTTTCTTTGTTTTTTTTTTTTCATTTTTATGTGGTAAGTGTGTGTGTGTGTCTGTCTGTGGTGTGTAAGTCCGTGTCTGTCTGTCTGTCTGTGGTGTGTCTGTCCGTGTGTGTCTCTGTGGATATCTGTGGTGTGTTTGCCACAGTGTACATGTGGAGATCAGAGGACAGCTTGCTGGAGTGTGTTCTTTCTTGCTACTGTATGGGCTGTGGGGCTCAAACTTAGTTCATCGGGCTTGGCAGCAAGTGCCTTTGCCTGGTGAGTCATCCAGCTGGCCCAGTGTCCATTTCTTATGCATTTCAGGCTGACTTCAAATACGCTGTGTAGCCAGGGATGACCTTGAACCCCTGGCCATCCTATTTGCACCCCCAGAACACTAGGATTCCAGATGTGTATTACCACGCCCGGTTTAAGCCTCTGATTCCGTAAGCTCCCATTCTGAGGTTTTCTGTTACAGTAGCACAGAGCAAAACTGGACCCCCAGTGTTCGTTACAAAAGCGCTTTTAACACAACAGCTTTGCGGGAGAACCCAGCGCCTTTGTCTCCCAAGAAGGTCTGGGGAGGACCACAGGAGGCAAATTGTTTTTGCACTCGGCAGAACCCAGTCGGAGCTTTGAGGAGCTTGTCTGCCTTCCCCGGCGGTGCTTGGCTGAGCTGGAGAATCTTCCAGCTGGGCCGCCTTCCAGGCAGGCGGGTTGGATCCAAGTCACTTCTGCTTCTCATTTTAACGCTTGGACCCAGGTGCCTGATGGATGGAGGGCTCGGCGACTCCCTCCTCCAGGAGCTCTGCCTAGCACAGTCGGGGCCTGTACTGTTGTCATTAGGAGGTATAAAATCCTAATTTATATTGCTGGGAGGGTAATTTATACACTAATGTAAATTTCTTTTACTGCTGATTTTTTGAGCAATTGATGTGCGATTATTCCCAGCTCCCTTCCAAGGCAATTCTAAAACCGTGGCTGCTAATACCTTAATATTCTCCGTGATTGCCAGCCATGATATTTTTCCCAGATCAAATGGATCCAGTGGGGTTTGACATAATTGGGTTAAAGATTTTTTTTTTTCTTTCTGAGGCTTTAGACTTGTTAGGCTGAACAGGGAGGGGGAAGGTGATGGTGCAGGCTTTTTGTTTGTGTTGTGCTTTATTGAGTTGTGGGACTCCGTTCTTTAGTCGTGTGTGTGTGTGTGTGTGTGTGTGTGCGCGCGCGCGCACGCGTGTGTTGTGCACGTGTGTCTGTATGCTTGCTTTTGTTTGGGTGCATGCGTGTGCTTGTATGTGGATATATGTGACTTGATGTACATATGTGTGGCATGTGTGTGCTTGTGTGTGGTATGTGTGTGCTTGTGTGTGACATGCCTGTGGAGGCTACAGGACAACTTTGGTTGCTGTTGCTCGGTTGCTTATCACCTTGTTTTGTTTCGTTTTTTTGGTATTTTGGAGACAGGGTCTCTTCCCTGAACCTGGAGCTCATCAAGTAGGTGAGACTGGTTAGCCAGTGATTCACCCCCATCTCCAGGAATCCAGTCTCTGCCTCTCCGGTGCTGGGATTATAAGCATATACCACTGTGCTTGGAATTTTTATTTATTTATTTTTATTAGTGTGAGTTCTGGGAATTGAACTCAGAACCTCATGCTTGCAAGGTGAACATTTTACTGACTGAGCCATCTCCCCAGTTTTTCATTTTGGTTTTTGGAGACAGAGTTTTGTGTAGTCTAGACTTGTTTTGAACTTGCTGGGTGGCTGGAGTTGCCCTTCAGTGGTTGATTTTCTTCCATCCTCCCCTGGAGTTCTGGGATTACAGGTGTGTGCCACCATGTCCAGCTCACCAGGTTTTTTGAGATGGAGATCTCGTTATGTAGCCTAGGCTGACCTTGAGGTTATAATCTTCCCACCTCAACATCCCAAGTACTGTGGTGATAGACATGAGCCACTGTGATGTAACATTAGCATTTGGATGAATTTGTGAAGCAAGTCTGGGGGACATGGGATCTTCCAGAGGCTTGATTTTGGGTTTCCCAACAACCCCGACTTTAAGAACACATTTCTGTGATGTGCTAGCTTTGGGGTTCAACCCCTCACTAGGATAGTCTAGACAGGCACTTTACTGTCGAACCACTCACCCAGCTCCTCACTAGGGAATTCTAGGCAGGTGCTCTACCACTGAGTCACACCCCAGCTCCTCACTGGGGGATTCTAGGCAGGGGCTCTACCACTGAGCCACACCCCAGCCCCTCACTGGAGGATTCTAGGCAGGAGCTCTACCACTGAGCCACACTCTAGCCCCTCACTGGGGGATTCTAGGCAGATGCTCTACCGCTGAGCCACACCCCAGCCCCTCACTGGGGGATTCTAGGCAGGGGCTCTAACACTGAGCCACACCCCCAGTTCCTCACTGGTGGATTCTAGGCAGAGGCTCTACCACTGAGCCGCACCCCAGAACTCTTTACATTTTATTGTGAGAAAAGATTTCAGTAAGTTGTTGGCCACTCCCGATACAGCCCAGACAGATTTTGAGCACATCATTTTCCTACGTCTGCCTTCTGAGTGCTAGAATGGCAGGCCTCTGGTCACCACCCCTGCTTAGAATTAGTCTTAGTGCACAGAGTTGGCTGATCTCACACATACACACAGCCTCCAGCTGCTCATTCATGACAATTTTACCACAAGCTTTCGTTTCTTCCTTTCGCATATGAATATTTCATTTATTTATTTTCAATGTAATGTATGTGTTTATCTCTGTATGGTTATGTGCACATGAGCGCAGGTGCCCATTGAGGCCAGAAGAGGGAGTAGGATCCCCTGGAACTAAAGTTACAGCTGGTTGTGAAGCACCCAACATGGGTGCTGAGAACCAGGCTTGAGTTCTCTGCAAGAGCAACAAGTGCTCTTAACCACTGAGCCAGCTCTCAACCCCCTTTTCATTATCTTATTTATTTTAATGACTGTGTGTGTGTGTGTGTGTGTGTGTGTGTGTGCGTGTGTGTGTGTGCGTGCACGCATGTGTGTACCATTGCACATGTGCTCATGCATGACAGCAGCTTTATGGAGTGGGTCTCTCCCTCCTTCTACCTTTATGTGGGTTCTGGGGATGGAACTTAGATAGCCAAATTTGTGCAGCAAGCACTTAAGCAGCTGAGCCATCTCACTGACCGTTCTCCTTGTTTTCTGAGACGAGGTCTCTCATTGAACCTGGAGCTCACTAATTAGGCAAGGCTGGCTGGCCAGTGAGCTCAGGGATCTGCCTCTCTCCACCTTCCCTAAAGGGATTACAAGTGTGCATCATTATGCTTGGCTTAATGAAAAAGTTTCTCTCTGTCTACTTACCTACCTGTCTGTCTGTCAGTCTATGTCTATGTCTATGTCTATGTCTATGTCTATGTCTATGTCTATGTCTATGTATTTGTGTGTATGTGAGTACATGTGGTATATGTGTATGGTATATACATATATGTATATATGTGTGCATGAGCTCATTGTGTGCAGTGGCCAGAGGAGGATGCTAAGTGTCAGGCTATGTTACTCTCCACTTTATTCCTTTGAGACAGGGTCTCTCACTGAATCTGGAGCTAACCCGGCAAATTCATAGAGCCTACGGTGGACAATTCTTGTCAGATTGATACCCCTGGAAAGAGGGAATCTCAACTGAGGAATTGCTTCAATCATATTGCATGTTATGGGGGAATTTTCTTGATCTGATTTCTGTCTGAGGGCCCAGCCCATTGTGGGCCTGGACTACATAAGAAAGGTAGCTGAGTATGAGCCAGAGCAAGCAAGCTAGTAAGCAACATCTCTCTGTGGTTTTTCCTTGAGCTCCTGCCTTGGCTTCATGATGGACTGTAACCTGTAAGCTAGAATAAACTCTTGCCAAGTTGCTTTTGGTCATGTATTTATCACAGCAACAGAAGGCAAAATAGAACAGAGCCTCAGTGATCCTCCTGCCTCCACGCTCCCATAGTGCTGGATAGGTGCACATAGCAGTATCCAAGTTCTGCGTAGGTGCTAAAGATTCAAACCCAAGCCCTCTTGCTTACAGAGCAAACACTTTGCTGACTGACAGATCTCCCCGGTTCCTGGGTTCTGCATTTCCAAAGGATAGAGAGAGTGGAATAGTGACGCAAGAGGTCTACCCTAGAGGTTTCCCAGAGTCTGTGGTGCGTTTTGATTGTGAGCGTGAGTGGATTTGAGAGACACCTAGGAGATTTGTAAAGCATACTCCTGAGGACGTCTTTGAGGGTAATTCCTGGGAGACTTTTGAGAGGTTTTGAATATGGACAAAAACGTCCCACAAGCTAGAATAAAAGAGGACGTAGGCTGTATCTCACTGGTGTAAGTGTGCTCTCTTTCTGCTCCCGGTCTCTGTGAGATGAGGAGCTTTTGTTGTCATGACGACCCACCTTGCCCTAGCCCCAATGGAACAGAGCCAGTCAACCCCAGACTGAACCCCCCGAAACCCTGAACCCATAGACCCTTTCCTCCTGCAGTTCAAATATCTGTTATAGTAACAAGAAGTCTGGGTAACACAGTCTCCAAGAGGGCTGGAGGCACTTCTAGGCTCAGCAATAAAGGACCCACCAGACCACTCTCAGCTTTATTTTCTCTTAATTAGTTCTAATTACCCTGTCATCATTATATCCTGACATTGAAAGCCTTTGAGTCCCTATAAGCAGTTGGCAGTAGCTGGCCTCATTAATCTTGCCCATTCCTGCCTATTGAAGATGGCTGTTTGCTTTAGAGACGAGGCATAACCCTCTCCCACCCCTCCCTCCTATATCTCAGTTCTGTGATACATGTTTGGCCCAGAGTGTATCAGCACTCTCCCCTGTCCCATTGCCCATGGCCTGACAAAGTGGTCACTGTCCGATGGAAGGCTGGGAGGGCCATGTCTGTGTTCTTGGGGAGGAGGATGCAGAGTTATCTGGGCTCCCCAAGCCTCCAGATGGGTCAGTGAAGTCATTTCCTGGAAAGATTAATTGAGAAGAGGTTCTCCTTCATAGGAGGCAGCAACTTCCAGCAGCCCAGGTATAAGGAGTTCTTGCCTGCCTGCCTTTGCCTCTCCCTGGTGAGTATATATACCCTTTGCGGACGACACTCTGGCTTCTGCAGCCTTCTGATGTGGACTAAAGACCAGAAGCTCTTCAGGAGTCCTGTGGTCCTTCAGGGGTGGTGTTTTCAACAACGTTAAAAGCTTTTATTGCTTTTGAGACAAGTTCTCATGAGCCCAGGCTGGACTTGAACTGGCTGTGTAGCCAGAGAAGACTTTGAACTTCTGATCCTCCTGCCTCTGCCGCCCCATTCCGGTTTATGCATCGCTAGGGTAGAACCCATGGTCTGGTTCTTCTTGGAGAAGCTGGGTTCTGATGGCGATTGTATTGTTACTTTTTCTATGGCTGTGACAAAGCACACAGCCAAGAGGAACTTGCAGAAGGAAGAGGTTATTGGGGCTTATGGCTCTAGAAGAATAAGAGTCCATCACGGTGGGGAGGATTGGCAGCAGGCAGGTGTACGGCCAAGAGTAAGAAGGTGAGAGTTCACATCTTTAACTGCAGAAGGTACAAACTAGAAGCAGGAAGTGGCTACCAACACTCAAAGTCTGCCCCGCCTTCTCACCAGACTATACCATCATTCCATACAGTTCCACCAGCCGGGACCAAGTGTTCAAATGCTGGAGCCTATGGGGTCATTTCTCCATACCAGCCCCTCTATTCTCTTCTCCTCCTCTTCCCCCTACCCCCTATTCTTTCTCCTCCTCCCCCATTATGTCTTTTACTCCCCTCCCCTTCTTTCATCACTCCCCATTTCCACCCCTTCTCCTCTCCTCTTATTTCTCTCCTCCCTATTCCTCCTCCTTGTTATCCCCCATCCCCCCTCCTCCTCCTTGTTATCCCCCATCCCCCCTCCTCCTCCTGTTTCCTACCCTTCTCCTCTCCTCCTCCTCCTCTGCTTCATCTTTCCTCTTCTTTTTTTTCTCCTCTCCCAGCTCCCCATCTTGCATGTGCTCTTCAGATGGACAGTCCTTACTGAGATGATAGAAAACAAAAACTCTCCTACACAGCCAAGTGTTGTCTTTCGGGGTATGATGTCTATTCTTGTATGTCAACTTGACTACATCTGGAATGAACTAAAATCCAGAAATGAACGACACACATGTACTTAATTTGAAGCAGGTAGATCTACTCCCAATCCAGACCTTTGAGGTAGGAAGACACATGCCTTTAATCTGGATCTTGAGTCAGGAAGACATACTTTTAACCTGGGCCACACCTGCTGGAAGCCTATCTAAGGACATGAAAGAAGGATTTTTTTTTCTTTGCTTGTTTGCTTTCATCTTGCTAGCAAGTCCATTTCTTTGCTAATGTTAGAGTCTACTGCATTGGGACTCCATCATATACTGAAGAGCAGCTGGGACATCCAGTCTCATGGACTGAACAAATGCTGGATTCTTGGACTTTCTGTTCACATTCTGCCATTGTTGGATTGGTTGGACCACAGCCTGTAAGTTATTCTAAAAAAAAAAATCCCCTTTATATACATACATATATATATATATATATATATATATATAGAGAGAGAGAGAGAGAGAGAGAGAGAGAGAGAGAGAGACATTCATTCTAACCCTGACTAACACACAGGGTAGGCTGCTATTTTTTTTTGTTGGTTATTAGCTTTTTATTACAAGATCTGGATATGGAACCCAGATTGATCTGGAACTCCCAATGCTCCTGCTTCACCCCCCCCCAACCCCCGTGATAGGATAATAGGTGTGCACCGTCATCCTCATCAAATCTGTGCCTCCTTGATTCCTAGGCAATCATCATGCTTTGTTGGAGATGCCCATAAACCAGGAGACCCAGGCTGTGCCTCTGGGAAGGAGAACTCTGGGCTGGGGCTGGGCTGGGCTCAGAGGCATCCGTTCCAGAGTCCTTTGCTTGGCACTCCTTGCCTCTCTTGCTTCTGGATTCCCCTCCGGCTGCCTTTGGTGGCTCAGCCCAGCTGCTGACAGAGGTGATTACAGCCTGTGAATGATAACATAATTCAGTGCCCCTCAAGGAGAGTCACTATCAGAGAGACTTTTTTTTTTTTGAGAGGGGAAAAATATATAATATAGTGGTTGAAAAGGGCTATCTTTCTTCCTAGAAGAACAGTTATTAATCTCTTCCTAGTACATTTTCATATCATTCTAGACATTTATTTCCAGGCTGTGATATTATAAAACCAGGCTTCTGTGTCAGTTTTGATGCGGCGTAACACGCCGGAACATGAAAAGGCGTAATTACCGCCGTGGCCATCGGAATTGCTAACGAGAGCCTGACATTTTCAAATCAGCCCTAGTTTTCAGTGATCTGGAAGCGGGGAGCCTCAGCTACAACTGCTGCATGTCAATGAGGCAGGTCAGGCTCTGAGCACAGCAGAGGGATGGGGCTGGGTGGGCACACTTGGATTTGGTGAGTTGAATTTAGTGATCAGCCCTGAGCGATCAGTGTTGAGGGGAAGAATATTTGTTTCAACCCTACTGCCTTTGACTGTCTGTCCAAGGGACAAGGTGTGTGTGTGTGTGTGTTAGTATACTCTGAAAGGTGGAGGTCAACTCCTTAGATGTCTTTTCTCATGAGCCATCCACATTTAACAAAATAATTTTAAAAACTTTGTTTTATTTTTAAGTGTGTGTGTGTGTGTGTGTGTGTGTGTGTGTGTGTGTGTGAGAGAGAGAGAGAGAGAGAGAGAGAGAGAGAGAGAGAGAAAGAATGTGAAGACAGGTGTCTACAGAGGCCAGAAGAAAATATCAGATTCTCTGGAGCTACGGTTACAGGTCATTGTGAGCCAAACGGTGTGGGTGCTGGGAACTGTACTTAGACTCTTAGCAAGAGTTGCAAGAACTCTTAGCTATCTCTCCAGTCTCATATATAAATATAGATAAAATATATTTAACATTTTTTGTGCACACGTTTGTCTGTGTGTGCCCACCACAACACACTTATGGAAGCCAGGGGACGGCTTTCATGGGTTAGTTCTCTCTGTTCACCATGGTGGTGTCAGGGGATCAAACTCAGTTCTCAGGCTTGGTAGAGGGTCTTTGTCCATTGAGCCATCTCATTGACCCCACCTTGTTCTTTGAGACAGAGTCTTTCAGTAGAATCTAGAATTCACCAAGTAGGAAAAGAAGGACCTATCAGGCTTCTGTCTCTGTGCCTGCTAGTGCTGGGATTGTCAACCACTAGAGCTGTTTCTTTCCTCCTTTCTTTCTCTCTTTCTTTCTTCCTTCTTTCTTTCTTCTTTTCTTTCTTTCTTTTTTAACTTTCTCTTTTAATTTTACCCATCAATCCCAGTTCTTCCTTCCCCTCATTCTGCTCCCCTCACCTTATTTTTTTTTTCTTTTTTAAACATAGGTTCTGGGACTCACACTCAGATTTTGCTGTTTGAGCAGCAAGCACATTACGAACTGAGCTATCTCCCAGCCCTGGCACACATGCATTCTTTGAATTGAAGCCAGGAAAGAAAGCATTGAGAGAGCGAAGGTGTTTCTTTGCCTTCACACCGCCTGTCCTATTCGTGATAACTGTTAACAGGAGGCAGCTTAGGAGTCACCTGTGAAGGCAGTCTCAATTGAGGAGTTTCTCAGATCAGATTAGCCTGTGGACATGCCGCTTAGGGATTGTTAATTGAGGGAGGAGAGCTCAGGCCACAGTGGGAGGCACCATTCCCTGGGCAAGAGGTCCCGGGCTGTGAAGAAAGCCAGCTGGCTGTGAACTTGTGAGCGAGCCAACAAGCAGCATTCCTCCATGGTTTCTGCTTCAGATCCGTTCCTTGGCCTCCATCAGTGATAACGTGAATTAGACTCCTTCCTCCCCTAAGTTGCTTTTGGTCAGTGTATTTCATGACAGCAACGGAAAGCAAACTTGAACCCCACAGAACAGGGGGTCTCTTTGACACTCAACTTTAGTTCCTGCTTCTCCAGTGGGGAGAGGATTCAAGACTCCCAGTGACTGTCCTAAGTCTGGAATGCTCCTGAGCCCTCTACATTGTTCTTTTCCTATGCATAACATTTTTGACTTGATGGGGAAATGTCCCTCATAGGCTCACGTGCTTAAACTCTTAGTCCCCAGCCAGGTGCTCTACTTTGGAAGATAATGGAAACTTTGGAACAGGAGGCATGGTTGGTGAAAGAAGGTCACCAAGGGACTTTGGGAGTTACAGCCAAGCCCCACTTCTGTCCCTCTTCTTGCTTTCTGATTCACCAGTGTGTGAAGAGCCTCCTCCTTCAGACACTGTCACTGCCCCCAGTATGTGAGGAGCCTCCTCCCTCAGACACTCTTGCTGCCCACCCAATGTGTGAAGAGCCTTCTTTCTCAGATATTCTCATTGCCCCCCAATGTGTGAAGAGCCTCCTTCCTCAGACACTCACTGTCCCCCAATGTGAAGAGCCTCCTCCCTCAGACACTCTCACTGCTCCCCCAGTGTGTGAGGAGCCTCCTCCCTCAGATACTCTCGCTGTCCCCCAGTGTGTGAAGAGCCTCCTCCCTCAGACCCTCTCACTGCCTCCTCCCAGTGTGTGAAGATCCTCCTCCCTCAGACACTCACTGCCCCCAGTGTGTGAAGAGCCTTCTCCCTCAGACACTCCCACTGCCCCCCCCCCCCGCCACCGTGTGTGACGAGCCTTCCATCATACCTTCCCACTATGTTGGACTGGAGCTTTGAACTGAAAGAAATGTTTTCTCCCAAGCTGTTCCTGTCAGGTATTTTGTCACAAGGACAAAAGAAAAAACTGATAGAACTGTGCTAGGCAGTGTTAGCTACTGTGATAAATATCAGAAGATTGTAGACAGCACTCTACCACTGAGCCACACCCCAGCCCCTCACTGGGGGATTCTAGACAGGGGCTCTACCACTGAGCCACACCCCAGCCCCTCACTGGGGGATTCTAGGCAGGAGCTCTACCACTGAGCCACACCCCAGCCCCTCACTGGGGGATTCTAGGCAGGAGCTCTACCACTGAGCCACACCCCAGCCCCTCACTGGGGGATTCTAGGCAGGCTCTTGCTTGTCTCTTTAGACTCTATAGCCCCTCTGAGCCCAGGTTAGCGGTTTCTGTGCGTTTTCCTGTGATATCTCCTACTTCTCTGGCTAGTATAATCCTTCCTCCCTCTCTTTAGCAGGGTTCCTCGAGTTGGGCCTAGTCTTTGGCTGTGGGTCTCTGCACCTGTAGGGAAGCTCTTATTTCATGGGTCTTACTCAGGCGATTCCTGTATAGTGAGGTGCAGTGAGCATCCTGTTCAATGTCCCCTGTGGCAGACCAATATGGGTTTTTCTAACACCTTTGCCAGATGACAGGTGAAAAAAAAAAACACATTAGAGGTCACTCAGGCCCTTGACAATATTCTTCATGGGCCAAAGATGAGAAAGTGCCCTGCTATGTCTGTATGCGTATTGTTCTTCTTTATATATTCTCCCCTTTAGAGACATTCTTCTTCCCTTACCATTTCTTTCCATCTATCTTCTGCATCTCTCATTTTTTTCTATCGCCACCCACCCATCCATGCACCTGTCCGTCTCTATCTGGCCTCCATTTATCTATCTGTCATCTTTCCGTCCACCCGCCCACTCACCTGTCTGTCCCTCTCTTCATCTCTGCATCTGCTTGTCCAACCACTTGCCTCTGACTTGCTATTGAGGGAATTTAGGATGAAGACAAGCCTCCCGGAGAGCTGAGTTTGCCCGACGTGGTACTGGAGGTGGTCACTGACCACTCTTCAGAGCTGCTTCCCTGGCCAGGGCTCAGTTTCCTCGTCCGTAAAAAAGCGGAGTTTGGGGCTGGAGAGTTAGCCAGTGCTTAAGAGCATCTGTTGCTCTTGTAGAGGACCTGGGTTCATAATGGACTGTAATTCCAGCTCCAGAGGATCCAAGGCCCTTTGTTTGATTTCCATGGACACCAGGCACATATGTGTGCACATACATACATGTAGGCAAAACATTCATGCACATAAAAATAGATAAATCAGTCATAAGAAAGAAAAGGCCAAGTTGGACCGCATGTCCCCAAGCGTCCCTGTGAGTATGTGGAACTCGGGAGCTGCCCCAGTCCTCCCTAGCGGAGAATCTGGGCTCTTTCTCCAGCTTGAAAGCTGTTTTTCAGCCACAACTGGGTCTCTGGGGCAGTGGGGAAGCCAGAAGCCAAGAGGCCACCTGGCACAAGTGAGCAATGTGAACCAGGGTGATTTGTGAGGCCACAGCGGAGGGTGGCAGGACTGGGGTTTCCCGGGGCGGCTGCCATACTCTGGCATCTGCTATTTTTCACTCCAGTGTGACTGATTGGCTCCAGATGGGCCCCTTTGGATAGACTGCTTTCAGCTGTGCTTGGACGTGTGCCAACTGGCTGTGCTTTCTCTCAGAGACCTCTCGGCGGCTGAGGGCTTCATCCTGACTGCCAGAGCCAAGAGGCCAGCGGATGCTAGGCTACAAGAGGACCCCGATTCCAAAGGACCCCTTATTCCCCTGAGCAGTCGCCCTCGGTTCAAAGACACGTCTGCCCTAGATTGTGCAGAGAGAGGGCTGCTGTTCTCGGCAAGGCTGGATTATGGCAAAGCTCCCAGCTCCGGGGAGGCTGTGGAGTGAGGTCAGCCAGTTCTCTGGGCTAATGCCTGTGTTTCTTCTGCAGCGCACAGGAAATCTGACCCCACTGAAGGGACCTGGGCAGAGTTCCTTGTCTCTAACATTTGCTTTTTTCACAGATCCCTTTAGCCTCAGTTGGCTCATAACCTTGGGGACAAAACCATTTGCTTTCTGAGTCTTTCACAGAGCAGCTTGGCGGGAGGAGAAAAACCCCTGGACAGAAGTCAGGACACTGAGTGAAAACAGGAATGGGTAGTTTCCAGGCCAAGTGGCTTTGGACGCTCTAGGATTGCAATTTCCTTGACTGTAACCAAAGACCCGTTTCTGTTTCTTCGCATATGCATGCGTATGTGTACGCGTGTGCATGTAGAGACCAGAAGATGACCTAGGGTGTCATTTCTTGGCTGCCATCTATCTTGTATCTGAGACATGCTCTTTTGCATGCCTAGAACTCCCCTATTAGGCTGGGATGGCCGTCAGTGGGTCCTAATGATCTTCCTGTTTCTGCCTTTCCATTCTGGGATAACAAATGTGTGCCCCCATGCCTCTCTGGCCTCTCCCCTTCCCTTATTTGTGTGTGTGTGTTTGTGCATATGCACGCTTAGTTGTGTGTGCACCACAGCCCATGTGTGGAGGTCAGAGAATTTGATAGAACTGTTTCTCTCCCTCCACTTAAAAAAAAATAATTTATTTTTAGTTTATGTGCATTGGTGTGCATGTATGTCTGTATGAGATCTTGGAGTTACAGACAGTTGTGAGCTGCTATGTGGGTGCTGGGAACTGAACTTGGGTTCTCTAGAAGAACAGCCAATTCTCTTAATCACCGAGCCATCCCTCCAGCCCTCTCTCTCTCCACTTTTTATTTGGATTCCAGGGACTGAACTCAGGTGTCAGGCCTATACAGCAAGTGGCTTTACCACTAAGCCATTTTTCTGGCCCACACCTGTAACATGAGGGGCCTGCTTGTTGGGGTTTCTGTCCCGCCCGGGTACCCCACAGCAGACAAATCCCAAAGAAAATCACAGAGTCTACGTTAGGTTATAAACTGATTGGCCCATTAGGTCAGGCTACTTATTAGCTCTTACAACTTTTGTTACCCCATTATCCTTATCTACATTAGCCACAGGGCTCAGTACCTTTCTCAGCTGGGCAGGTTACATCCTGTCTCTTTGGTGGTCTGCGCAGGAGTGGCGGAGGGAGCTTCCTGCTTCCCAGAATACTCCCAGTCTCTTTTCTCCACCCCTACTTCCTGTCTGGCTTTCCCGCCTATACTGCCTGCCTGACCAATCAGTGTTTTATTAAAATATGATTGACAGAATACAGACAATCCTCCCACATCACATACCTGGCTTTTTCACATGGCCTCTGGGCCTGGAATTCAGGTCCTCCTACTGGCAAGCAAGCAAGCAAGCAAGCAAGCAAGCACTCTACGGACAGAGTCATCTCTTCAGGCCACTGTTATCTTTTCAAAATTGAGGATCAGTTTCCTGAACAGATGAGTACCACTGCACCAAGTGTCTTCAGCTTTCTAAGGTGGAAATACAAGCAGAGAATGGGAAAATGCTATGGAAATGCCATTTCAGGGGCAGTGTCCTCTGCTGTGATGAACTGAAGTATAACAGTTTGAACGTGGAATGTCCTTCACAGGTTCACGTGCTATTCACCTGGTATGCATCAGGTGGCGCTGTTTTGAGAAGTTGTGGAAACTTTAGGGATGGAGCCTTGCTGGTGGAAGTAGTCCAATGCATAAGGAGTAGGGAGGAATCCTAGGGGTAATCTTATCCTTGCCCGTTTCCCATCTAACACTGCTCTCTGATCAGCCGTGATGAGATCATCTCTTCTATTCCATCTGCCCAACATTTATAAACTGAAACCTCTGAAACAATGCACCCTGATAAATCCTTCCTCCTTAAGTTAGGTATTGAGCCACACTGATATGAATGAGGAAACCACTTTCTGTATTTGTTAAATGGATTTTCCCTAGATACACTGGACTATGACCTTGCAAGGTTTAGGTGAGGAAGCCAACAGGGGTAGGCCACTGTGATTTCAGTGACATCTTCAGCTTGGATAATAAAATTAGAGACCTGGTTTCACCCTGAGTTTTCTCCTCTTACTTTTACTATGTAGCTCACCCCTCCAGGCTCCGCAACTGAGTCTATTTGGGTTACTAAAACAGAAATACTATATGATGGTTGATTTAAACAGCAAACAGGTATACTTGAAATTCTGGAGGTTGGGAAACTCAGAGTGTTGGTAGAGGCCGTGTCTGGTGAGTTTCCAATTCCTGGTTCATAAAGGGATGTCCCATTCTGTCCTCCCATGACAGAGAACAGGGAGCTTGTTAGGGTCTCCACGCAAGGACTAACACCATTGTGAGAACTCCACCCTCATGACCTCCCAAAGGGTCCACCTCCTCAAAGCAGCATATTGGGGTTAGAAAGTCAGCATGTGAATCTGAGTGGGGACACAAATACTCAGTACATAATGATCTCGTCCCATAATGGTAGGACAAAGTTGACCACTCATTGATTCATTGTCGACTCTTCTTCTTCCTCTCCCCTCCTCCTTTTTCTTCTAACTCTTTTTAATACCACACATTTCTGTACACAGCCCTGAGCTTCATAAGGACATTTTCACTCAATATCAAACTTCAGCCATGTTATCCCAGCCCATACTCCCCTCCCTCCTTTCTGTTCCCCTCTGCCTTCTAAGCATTTCTTCTTCTTCTTACACTTATTTTTGTTTATGTGTGTGTGTTTATGTGTGTAAGTGTACATGGGCATGCCACAGCGTTTGTGTGGTGCTCAGAGACATCTTGGAAGAGCTGGTTTTCTCCATCCACCAGATGGGTCCTTGGGATCAAACTCAGGCCATCAGGTTGGCAGCAAGGACCTTTACACACTGGGCTATTTCATGGGCTCCAACTTTTCTGAGCCTTCTTTTTTTTAAAAAAATTTATTTTTATTTTATGTGCATTGGTATTTTGCCTGCATGCATGTCTGTGTGAGGGTGTTGGATCTCCTGGAACCAGAGTCCCAGACAACCATGAGCCACCGTGTGGGTGCTGGGAATCAAACCTGGGTCCACCATAAGGACAGCCAGTGCTCCCAACTGCTGAGCCATCTCTCCAGCCCTCTTTTTTTAAAAAAATTAAACACAATATTTTTATGGATTATTTGGAAATTTCACATAATGCGCCCCCATCACATTCATGTCTCAGTCCTCCCAGGTCTGCCCCCCCACCCTTAAGACCTCCCCAAAACAAAAGAAGAAAGGAGGAAAGAAAAAGAGTAAAAAAAATACCAAGTTCAACTGTGTTGCCCAGATACTCACTGGTGCTTGGTCAAACTCCCAGTGGGCAGCCCCTTAAAGAAAAGTGAGTCCCTCCTCACCCTCACCCCCTCCAGACACCTCAGCATTCCTATCCCAATGGCTTCCTGTCTAGATTGTTTTCCTTCTGGTGGGGATGGTGAGAGGCTGTCACTAAAACCTTCTATGCCAATCATTCTCAGTTGCATCGCAGGAGCACAGATCACGGAAAAACCCATGACCTTCTGTGGTAACACGGACCATGGACATCATATGGCCCTCGGCCACAGCACAGGTCATAGTCACATCATGGCCCTCAGTGGTAGCACAGATCACGGACATCAACATGGATTCAGGTGGTCGTATAGACCCCGGAAATCTACTTGGCCTTCAGTGGTAACACCGGCCGTGGACGTCCACACTTTGCCCAACTGAAGTCAGAATAGAGAGACCAACATGACCTTTGGTGGCGGTATGGGCCATGGATATCATCATAGCTTCTGGTAGCAACACGAACCACAGACTCTAACATGGTCCATGATGGCGTGGACTACGGACATCACCATGGCTTTAGGTGGCCGCACAGACCCAATACATTCCCAAGGCCTTTGATGGTAACATGAGCAATGGACATCAACATAGCTTTGGTGGTAACATGGACTACAGATGTCAACATGGACTCCAGTGGGAGCACAGAGCACAGACATCTATGTGGCCCTTGGCCACAGCATGGACCACAGACACTATCATGGCCCTCGGTGGTGCACAGGCCATGGGCATCAACATGGTCCATGGACATCACATGGCTTCAGGTGTCAGCGTGGACCACGGACATCCTCATGGCCTTCGGTGGTGACACAGGCCACAGACATCAACATGGCCCCTGCCACAGCAGGACATGGCCTCAGGTTTTTAGAGCATGCTTAAAGAAACAATACTTGAATTGCCTGGGGTTCAAAGATCTGGACATGGTTAAGGGTGTGGTTACTTGAGACCAAGTTCTTGTTGAAGATAAAAGTATAGTCCTGACTAGTCCCTCCTCCCCGTTATTTTTGTGTGTATGACATGTGTGTGGTCACGCGTGTGAGAGCAAGTGAGTACTAGCTCAGTATGTGTGTAGAAGTCAGAGGACACCCCCCCCCCCCGCCCCCAGTGTTCATCCTTTCCTTCCAGCTGTTTGAGACAGGGTCTTTGAGTGTTTACTGCTGCGTGTGCCAGGCTAGCTGACCCAAAAGATTTCGACCCTCTCCTGTTCAGGCCTCCCATCTAGACTGAGAAGCACTGGGATTATAGATGGGTGTACTGCTGCCGGGCGGCGGTGCCACACACCTTTAATCCTAGCACTTGGGAGACAGAGGCAGGTGAGTCTCTGTGCGTTCAAGGCCAGCCTGGTCTACAGAGTGAGTTCCAGGACAGTCCGGACGGGTGTACTGCTATGCCTGGCTTTTATCTAGATTTTGGGGATCTGAACAAGGAGCAGGGGGTGCCAAGCTGGCTTGTGCAGCAAGATCTTTACCTGATGAACTATTCTCAGCCCTATGCTGATTCTTTCTAATGTTCTTTTATCAACTGAATAGGAAGGTATATGACCACACCTTAACATCTGCATCTGGGATTTCTGGAAGTCTTATACTGGCTTTCTCGGCAGACATCTGAAATTCCTCCTTCAGGGATGGGCCTGCCCTGTGAGTTACAACTGGCCTAAGCAAACTTGGTTGCCTCAGTGCTATATCATCACAGGTCACTCAGCAAGCAGGGCGAAGTTATCTGGTTACAGTAACCCCCGATAGTTCCAAACGGACAAGGTGTTTGAATTACACCTCAACATGCGTTGGCCAAGTCTTTCTGCTCCCACAATGTGCCTGTCTGTGCAGCCTGGATTCGTATTGACTTATCTTTCCGGAAATGTACTGGCTCCCAGCCCCAAGCAAAGATGGAGGGGTATGGTCATTCATTGACCAGTGTCCAAAGAATGCATCCCTGTGCCTTGCTTTATCTCAGTCATGGTTTTCTGATCTGAGAGCCAGGCAAGCTTTAACTGGGACTGTGTCATGAGCCCCTCTCCGTTATTGAACATCACGGAAGGATCTGGGGTGTATGGCTTACTTGGTAGACGCTTCCCTGGGTTCCATCCCAACACTGCATAAACCAGATGTGGTGGCCCACATCTGTGATCCCAGTACTTCTGTGTGTGTCGAAGCAGGAGGACTGGGATTTCAAATTCCTCCTCAGCTTCATGTAGTGTTTGAGGCTAGTGTCAGCCTGGGATATGTGAGGCACTGTCTCAAATGATGTATGGGATGTCAAAGTGAGATTTGCTGCCTCGTCTGGGCTGGGGTAGAGAAAGGTAGGCTGACTTTAGTCTCAGTCAAGTGCAAATCAGTCTACAACAATCGTGCCCAGATTCTGGGATGATCAGTCTACTTCTGGTGTGTAAAAAGTCACAGCTGGTTTCCAAACTTGCTGTGCAGTCAATTCTTCGTCCTCAATATTCTTTCTTTCTTTAATATTTATTTAGTTATTATGTATCCAATATTCTATCTGTGTGTACGCCTGCAAGCCAGAAGAGGGCACCATTGCAGATGGTTGTGAGCCACCATGTGGTTGCTGGGACTTGAACTCAGGACCTTTGGAAGAGCAGGCAATGTTCTTAACCTCTGAGCCATCTCTCCAGCCCCCAATATCCTTTCTCGATCATGTGAACACTGAGATTCCAAGCACACACAATGCTCAGCTTTTTTTTTTTTTTTTTTGGTGTTTGTCTTTAAGCTAAAATGCCTATAGATTTCAGGGAAGGCCATCTGTCCCCAAACTCATGTTAAGGCTTTGATTCCTCAATACAACCATGCCAGAAGGAGAGGGAACTGAAGATGTATAAGGTCATAAGGACATTTCTCTCAAGAATGTGTCTTTCTCAAGGGACTGGATTAAGTCTCTAAATCATCGGTTCCCAACCTATAAGTTGAGGCACCTTCAGGTGTCTAATGGCCCTTTCACAAGGGTTGCCTAAGACCATTGGAAAACACAGATATTTACATTATGATTCATAATAGTAGCACAATCACACTTATGAAATAGTAGCAAAAATAATTTTATGGTTGGGGTCAGCACAACATAAGGAACTGTATTATAGTATTAGGAAGACTGAGAACCATGGCTGAATTAGGTTAAATGCTCCACCACTGAGTCACACTCCTAACACCTCACTGGGGGACTCTAGTCAAGCGCTTTACAACTGAGCCCTGCCCTCAGTCTCCCACAGGGGGATTCTAGATAGGAATTCTATCACCAAGCCATGCCTGTAGCCCCTCACTGGGGGATTCAAGGTTAGGGCTCCAACCACTGAACCACATCCCCAGCCCCTCACTGGGGGATTCAAGGTTAGGGCTCCAACCACTGAACCACATCCCCAGCCCCTCACTGGGGGATTCTAGGTTAGGGCTCTAACCACTGAACCGCATCCCCAGCCCCTCACTGGGGCATTGCATGCAGATACTCTGTAAGTGAGCGAGGTCCTCAGCCCTTCAGCAGGAGATTCTAGGCAGGTGCTCCGCTATCGAGCCACCCCGCAGCCTGTTCCTTTTGTTTTTAGAATTCACAAAGTGCGCCCGCTATCATTTGATTTCATCAACATGCGGCTCGATTTCTGTTTTTAATCATGACCGCAGGAACAGAAATGCATCTTGTTGTGGAAGTGTTACCTCCATCAAACAAACGCCGAGCTCCGCCGCGCCGCCGTCGTGCTGCGATCTTTCTATTTATTAAAAACAGCACCGAGTGCTGTGATTTATTAGTGGTAGCCTGGAGAGGAGGAGGAGATCAAGAGGGAAAATCAAGAAAATATGCAGACAGTCGGCTTCCAGACAGGCGTAGCGTAAGTGGAAAGATTTTCGTGTTATTTTATTTTCTTTGATTAGCGTGTAAGGATTGGTCCTATTAGTGTTATTTCAACACATGCACGCACACAGCTTTCTCCTTTCCCTCTCTCCTAACCCCTCCGCCCCTGTGTGTGCGCACACACGCATGCCAGAGGTCGGCGTTAGGCAGTTTGCTCTATTGTTCCCCCACTTTATATATCAACCCAGGGTTTCCCGCATGAATCCAAAGCTCACAGATATGGCTTGTGTAGTTTGCCAATTTGCCCCAAGAATTCCGTCTCCACTTCCTCTGCATTGAGACCACAGGTAAGCTGCTACACCCACCTGATATTTACATGGGTGCAGGGGGCCCAAGCTACAGTTCTCATGTTTATATGGCAAGTGCTTTACTTTTGGGCCATCTCTGCTGTCCCATCTGTTTCTAGACAGGGTCTCCCTATGAAGCCCAGGCTAGCCTCAAACTCACGGTCCTTCTGGCTCAGTCTCTCAAGTGCTGGGACTGGAGACATGCACCTAGCCCCTTCCTTTCTTTTACCGTCTCTTTTATTCTCTTCCTCTCTCCCCTTCCTTCCTTTCTTCCCTCTCCCTCCCTTGATGTTTTGCTGTTTTTTGTTTTTTTTTTTTTTGACACAGGATCTCATATAGCCCAAGCTGGCTTCACACTTGCTGTGTAACCCGGGCTGGCTTTGAACTCGTGAGGCTCCCATCTCAGCCTCTCGAGGGCTAGGATTACAGGTGTGCACCATCATGCCTCACTTCCTTTTCTTCTCTGCATTGCTGCAACCTTCGAATTTCTGCCCTCTTGGTCTTCACAAAGTCTATCCCGGCCTCTTGTGAACCACAGTCGTGTCTGTGGCCTTGAACATCCGAACTTCTTCCTTCTGTCTGTCTACATTCCTGTCTACATTCCCGTACTCTCTCAGCCTCCAGAGATTACCACTGAAATCCTCGCCATGCTGGGGTGTGCTTTCTGGTGATGTGGCCATCACTCCTTTGCATGTCTCCCCAGGAAGGGCTGTGCAGTGCCCTGCCAACGTCCTCTCCTGTTACTCTGGAACCTGCTGAGGTCATACAGCTCCTCCATCCGAACTGCAGCCCTGGCAGGAGCCGCTGCTTCCTTCAGCGGTTGCAGCCTCCTCTCTGAGACGCTTCCGGCCTGTGTACTCCTGGTTAGTGCTTTTTGCAGGTCTGAATGGAGGGGTGGTGACCTAATCCCATGGACACAGAAGAGTTAAGGTGTCAGCGGTTGTGGATTTTGTGTATGTGTGTGTGTGTGTGTACATGCACGTATGCACATGTTCATGTGTGTGCCAGTGTGCATGTAGAGGTCAGAGGCTAATGCTGACTGTCTTTCCTCAGGTGCTATCCACTTGTTTTTTGAGACAGGGTCTCTAATTGGCCTGGAGTTCCCCAAGCAGGCTGGCATGACTGGTCAGCAAACCCCAAGGATCTGCCTGTCTCTGCTTCTCAAGCATGCAAATTATTAGGGCCTGCTACTATGCCCATTTTTATTTTAAATGTGTTCTGGGAACTGACTCAGCCCTCATGCTTGTGTGGCAAGCACTCAGCCTACTCAGCCGCCTCTCCAGTTCCTCTGCTGCAGCCTAACACCTCAACCTGACTTTCTGTCCTCATTCCTAAACCTGTTCCTTCCGCAGTCCTGCAGTCCTTCTCGTTTCTTTAAGAAGAGGTTGAACTTGCTGGGCCTCTGTCTGAGGATCTTGGAGGGTGTCTCAGTAGCTCCATTTGTTCGGCACATCGCAGTCGGGATATCAGTATGTGACTACAGGCTACACCGGGGCAGCTTATCGCCATCTGAAAGAGCTGCCACCTGGCCTCGCCCTCGCCTTCCTTCATCAGGACCATTTCACCGGCCTCTCCGCACTCTTGCATGACTTGTCCCTCTGCTGCTTGCTTCATTTTATATCTGCAGTCCTGGGATGGAACCCAGGGCCACAGACAGGCTAGTATGCTAGTCAAGGACTCTAACACCTTCAATATCTGCAATATCACACCCTCAGGACAGAGCTCCACCCCTAGCCAAGTACTCAACCCAGGGCCACAGACAGGCTAGTATGCTAGTCAAGGACTCTAACACCTTCAATATCTGCAATATCACACCCTCAGGACAGAGCTCCACCCCTAGCCAAGTACTCCACTCACAGCCTAGTCCTCCACCTCGACCCACAGCTTCACCACCAGCCCCAAGTTCCACCCCCAGCCTCGTGTTCCACCCCCAGCCTAGTGCTCCACCCCCAGCCTCGTGTTCCACCCCCAGCTTAGTGCTTCACCCCCAGCTTAGAGTTCCACCCCCAGTTTGGTGTTCCACCCCCAGTTTCGTGTTCCACCCCTAGTTTAGTGCTCCATCCCCAGTTTAGTGCTCCACCTCCAGCCTAATGCTCCACTCCCAGCCTAGTGCTCCACCCCTAGTCTAGTGCCCTACCCCAACCTAGTGCTCCACCCACAGGCTAGTGCTCTATCCCAGCCTAGTGCTCTATCCCAGCCTAGTGCTCTATCCCAGCCTAATGCTCCTCCCCCAGTCTAGTCTTCCTCTCTACCCTGAGCTTCTCTTCTAGCCCAGAGGTCCACCCCCGCCCCAGCCCAGATCTTTCCTGCCCACTCTTGGCTTGGAGAAATTTCAACCCATTCCCTTACCAGAGGGCAAATTCTCTGTTGAAAAGGGAGTCCACAGAACTTAATTCTTTTATCCTAGGCCCTAAGCAACCTTCATTCCTTTTTCCTTTGAGAGTCCAGGTTCCTGATTGCATCTCGGGGGTTCTGAGAATTCCCATGTAAGAATCAGGACCACTCAACACGACTCCTGGTTCTCATGTAGGTAGCCAGACCACCACCCTCAAGGGCGGCAATTATTGCCTGGGAAGAAACCAATAACCCCAAGCCTTAGTGTATCTCCGTACAATACGCACCTTTTACCAGTAGATGGCACTGTGGTTGTTTCCAAGAGGCAGCTGAGGTTTTGGAGAACGAAAATGTCCAAAAGGCACTAACAGCTGCACTTCGAACCCTGCAGGGAGCATTCAAAAGCGTTAACCCCTGAGTGGTGGGGAAGCAGGGGCTGGGGCGGCAGGGATCTTAACCCTGGGAGGCCAGACCAGAGGAACAGGGGCTAGCGGGAGAAAGGTGAAAGCAAACCGCAGGGGGCCCTTTCCTAGGGACTGCCAAGGGCTCCGCTAGCCAGAGATTTTCGAGCCTGCCACTGCAGGGGGGGGGGTGTTCTAGAGACGAAGGCGGTAGGGAGCCCTGTGCCGACTGAGTGAGACTGCCCTGTGTCTCCTTTTAGTACCCGCTTTGGGCCACTAATTTAAATCGTGGCTTGTAGTCTATCCATCTACCGGTGAAGGCCAGGAACATTTCCTGTTTTTTTTTTTTTAATTGGTTTTCAGAACACCGGGAGAGCCTTGCATGCCTTAAAATTGCTCTTGCGTCAATGAATAATCGATTGGATGGATAAATGAATTTTGGATTTGGGGGAGAAAGTTCTCCCTGTGCTGAGAATTGAACCCAGGACCTCATGTGTGTTAGGTAAGCTCTCCATCACTAAGTTTCAGTCCTAAGAAGCACCCTCTTCCACCCCCCCCCCCCCCAACAATAGGGTTAAGGATGTTGCTTAGTTGGTAAAGTGTTTGCTGGCCTCCTAGGAAGCCCTGGGCTCCATCTCCAGCACTGTTTAAATCGGATGTGGTGGCACACACCTACAATCCCAGCACTTGGGAGGTGGAAGGAAGAGGTTCAGAAGTTCAAGGTTATTCTCCGCTACTCCTAGAGTTCAAGGCTAGCCTGTACTTCATGAGACCTAATAAGTACATTTTCCAAATGTCAAAAATAGGGCTGGGGAGATGGCTCAGGGGTTAAAATGTTTGTCACGCAAGCCAGAGGGCCAGCGTTTGGGTCCCAAGGACCCACTAGATACCAGGTGAGTGTGGCAGCCTGCCTGCAACTGCAGCTTGTCTATAATCTCAGCTTTTGAGTTTAGAGACAGAGGAGCCAGGAAACCAGCTACAGCCGTGAGCTCTGGGTCTCAAGAAGAATAAGGTGAAAGAAGGGTTGAGAACTATTTCAGATATCAGTCTTGCGTCTCCACATGCACACATGTGTGAACTCTCACACATATGAACATGCATATACACCCTACATACACGTAAGAAGGAAAAAGAAAACAACAACAACAATCATAATGGTGACAAACAGAAGGACTAGCTGGATGTGATGGTACATGCCTATGATGTGATGGTGCATGCCTACAGGTGTGATGGTACATGCCTATGGTGTGATGGTACATGCCTATAGTGGGATGGTACATGCCTATGGTGTGATGGTACATGCCTACGGGTGTGATGGTACCTGCCTATGGTGTGATGGTACATGCCTATGGTGTGATGGTACATGCCTATGGTTGTGATGGTACATGCCTATGGGTGTGATGGTACATGCCTATGGTTGGGATGGTACATGCCTATTGGTGTGACGGTGCATGCCTACGGGTGTGATGGTACATGCCTATGGGTGTGATGATGCATGCCTATAATCTCTGTAGGTTGGGAAGTAGAGGCAAAGAGGATGGCAAATTCCAGGCCACTATGACCTACATAACGACAGGTCTCAACAACAGATCATAAAACAAAGCAAGGGATTTCACATGTCTGCTTTCGTGTCTCTCCAGCGCTGACCCTCCTGACTGCTCCCACGGCAGCATCAAGAGCTACCCAGCGTGCCTTCCCCACATCACCTCTCCATCCATCTGTTCAGATCTGCGCCTCTTAAGTCCCTCAGATCCGTATTTATCCCTCTTCAGCAATTTATCTCTATCACAGCCTCCCTTGAATTACAAGGATTTAGTGGCTTGTTTCATCTTCCAGCTAGACAGGGGTATGTGAGGGCACCAGTTTAGGTCACCCAGAGCCCTGTGACAGCTGTTATGGGTCAACTCCTCAAAGGTTTTTAAAGAAAATACGATGAAGGCTGACAGTATTTTCCAAAGAGGGCATACCTAGGAATGAACCCCTTTGCATCTTTTTCTTATTTTCTTTTTCTTCTAGTGTTGGGGATGGAACATAGAGCCTTGTACAAATTAGGCAAGGGCTTTGTTGCTAAGTCACACCCCAGCCCCTCACTGAGGGATTCTAGGCAGGTGCTCTACCACTGAGCCATCCCCAGCCCCTCACTGGGGGATTCTAGGTAGGTGCTCGACCACTGAGCCACACCCCAGCACCTCACTGGGGGATTCTAGGCAGGTGCTTTACCACTGACCGCACCCCAGACCCTCACTGGGGGATTCTAGGCAGGGGCTCTACCACTGAGCCACACCACAAGACAGTCATTAGTGAGTTTTAGGTAAATACCTTATCACTGAGTTACACCTGCTAGGAATTTTGTTCAGTTTATGTATTGGCAGAAGGGAATGTGGACTTGGAATCTGTGCCTGATTTTCTCATTGCTGAGATAAAACACCTGGGAGGAGTAACTAAAGAGAAGAAGGCTTGATTTTTGTCTCAGAGTTTCCGGCGACATCACTCCATTCTTGAGACAGTATGGTAGCTGACTGGAGGTGGGAGCTGGATTTAAGCAGCTGTTGCTTCTCTCTCTCTCTCTCTCTTTCCCTCCCTCCCTCCCTCCCTCTCTCTCTCTCTCTCTCTCTCTCTCTGTCTCTTTCCCTCCCTCCCTCCCTCTCTCTCTCTCTCTCTCTCTCTCTCTCTCTCTCTCTCTCTATATATATATATATATATATATATATATATTTTTTTTTTTTTTTTTTTTTTTTTTTTTTTTTTTTTTTTTTTTGAGAGAGGGTTTCTCTGTAGTTTTTGGTGCCTGTCCTGGAACTAGCTCTTGTAGACCAGGCTGGCCTCGAACTCACAGAGATCCGCCCGCCTCTGCCTCCCGAGTGCTGGGATTCAGCTGTTGCTTCTCATATCATCTGCAGATCAGAAAGTAGAGACAATGGACTAGAAGTGAGACCAGGCTGTAAACCTCGTAGTGCCTCTCCTAACAACTTTGGGAGAGGGCCGTGTGGATCTTATTAATTTCAGGTACTTCTTGAGACTTTTGTGTTGTTTACTTCCTGAGTCTTATGACCCTCCCTGGAAAGAAGGAAGCTGTAATACAGCGGGCGGTCTGGAAGGAGTGTTACTTGTGGGCTGGTGTCCAGAAAGTCGTAGAAACAAAGATGTCTAGATGAGGGGGACCTTGGGGACCACCTGACTTGTGTTCCCAATTTATAACTGGGGAGAACTGAGCCTCAGCCAAAATAAGGCAACTATGATAGGTCCTACTTCTCCCCCAGCTCTGAAGCTGAATGTTGGTATATATGTCTACTCTACACCTCTGTATGCAGGAGCTGGGGAGAAAAGGCGGGCACTGGACGTGCTTTTGTAGGTACCACACTCAGTGGAAGGAGGGATCCTTCTCAGGAATAAGACAGGACTGCCTATACCCCTTTCTTCCCAACCCCCAAGGAAGGCCCCTCTGTTTGCTCTCTTGAGTCTTTCTGTTGTGTTTTGAATATGAAAGTTGTCACTTAGTGGTTTATGCGGTCGAATGCTTGGTTCCCAGCTTATAGCACACATATACCCGAGTGCACACATGTGTACACACAGTCACACAACTGAATGAATAAAGGTAACTGTGGGGGTCCTCTTTTCCCCCCTCAACCTGTTGGCCGTCAATCCGAGAGGGCGAAGAGGCAGAAGCCATGATGGAAAGCTTTCTACGCAGCCCACGAACACGAATGGAGACAACCATCCGGGAAACAGACGTCGGTGAATCAGCTCAACTTTATTCCAGAGTATAAGGAATATCTAGGATTGGGGAGCCTGGGGACAAACCCTAATTTGCATTAAGCAGCTCGCTGCGCTCAGAAAGCTTTGTATGTGACAGTAGGGTGTTATAGCAGAGCTCCTAGCACGAGTCTTCTTATCAGAAATCTGTGCCAAGGATTAAACTAAAGATGAATCAGGCCTCTGGTGTAGAGACAGCGTTTAGATAAGGTTGGTCCTCTAGGCCCTGGGCATTCTCCAGATAAGGGCAGGTAGAGGCAGGAAGTTCTGCTGGAGGACAGGAGCCGGGTGTTGCCAAGTTAGCGAGATAAGCTGCCAGGCCACCGGGAGACAGCAACCTCTTCCTGTCAGCGAAAACCTTCCAAGATGTAGTATAAAATCTGAAACAGGAGCCCGAGAGATGGTTCCAAGGGAAAGACAACTTGTGCAAGAATGGGGCTCTGAAGTCGAATCTCCAGCATCCACGTGAAAAGAAAACTAGGTGTGACCACACAGGTGCCTGCAATACTGTGTTGTCAGGGAGAGGTTGGGAAGAAGAAACAATCAATGGGGGGGGGGGAGCTTTATGGCAGCCAGTTTAGCTCCAGTTTCAACAAGAGGCTCTCTTTCAAGGGAATAGCTTGGAGAAGGATTGAGCAGAAACTTAATCTCCTCTGCTGCCCAAGTACACAGGCATATAACACACACACACACACACAGAGGCATGCACATACTTTAAAAATTTATTTTATGTGTTGGGGCGTTTTGCCTGCATGTATGTCTATTCGCCAGGTGTGTGTCTGGTGCCAGCGGGAGCTGGAAGAGGGCACAGAATTCTCTGGAACGGGAGTAATAGGCGGTTGTGAGCCACCATGTCAGTGCTGGGAGTTGAGTAACAAGTGCTTAAGATAAACATGGAGACATATTTCTAGCCCTCCCCTGTGTGTGTGTGTGTGTGTGTGTGTGTGTGTGTGGTGTGCAGGAGAGAGCAGAGCAAGACTTTGCGTGTCTTTCTCTATTGCTTTTCACCTTATTTCCTTATGGCAGGGTCTCCCACTGAATTGGAAGTTCATCAGTTTTGTAAGGTGGAGTGGCCATTGAGGTCTCAAGATGCCCTTGTCTCTACCCCTCTACGCCGGCTTACAAGCATTCGCGGTCATATCCAGCTTTTGATGTAAGTGTTTGGAATTTGAACTCAGGTCTCCGGGACCTCATGCTTCTCAGCTCCTACTTACATTTTTAATTTACTATTATTAGCATTCAGAATAGCTTTCATGATGACTTCCTGGTTAGGTTTTAGTCAAGTTGACACAAACCTAGAAATTTAATTGAGAAATTGTCCTCATCAGATGACTTGCTTAGTCTTTCCTTCCTTCCTTGCTTTTCTTTCTTTCTTTTTTCTTTTTGAGATTTTTAATTTATTTTTATTTTATGTGTGTGGATATTTCACCTACATGTGTATCTTTGTACCATGTGTGTGCATTGTCTGCAGAGACCAGAAGAGGGCATCGAATCCTCTGACGCTGGATTTGTAGACAGTTGTTAGCCATGATGTAGATGCTGGGTACAGAACCTAGGTCCTCTGGAAGTAGTGCTCTTGACTGGTGAGGCATCTTTCCAGTCCCCTTATTTATTTATTTATTTATTCATTCATTCATTCATTCATTTATTTATTTATGTGTGTGAGTCTGTGTGCAGTATGTGACATGTGTGCAGATGCCCACAGAGGTCAGAAGAGGGCACTGGATTCTCTGGAGCTAGAGGACCAGGTGGTTTGTGAACTGCCCTGCATGGGTTCTGGGAACCAAATTCAGGTTCTCTGCAGAAGAAGCAGCTTCTTTTATTTAACTTCTCAGCCATCTCTCTAGCCTTTACTTCCTTTTCTCTCCCTTCTCACCAGCATGGTGCTCATTCTGTGTCTGGTCCAACTAAACTGTCCTCTCTAGGAAGTGATGCTCACAGCCCATGGAAGGACGTTAAGGGTGAGGACTGGGAAAGAAAGCACAGGATGCTCCCCGCTTGTCAGGCTCTATCAGAAAAAGACAAGGGAATCTGGGTGTGATGGAACTGGCCTCCTCATGCCTTCTGCTCTGGAGG
The DNA here is from genome assembly GCF_982192425.1 of Myodes glareolus. Lineage (NCBI taxonomy): Eukaryota > Metazoa > Chordata > Mammalia > Rodentia > Cricetidae > Myodes > Myodes glareolus. The sequence goes on from NC_142027.1 coordinate 112,422,389, forward strand.
TTAAGTCAGGGGGAGCATAAGCTCAAGGTTTGCTGGGTTACAAAGTGAATTTTGGCTACACTGGGCAACTTTGTGAGACCCTGTCCCAAAGTTAAAAATAAAAGGAAAGGCTGGCAGTATAGTTCAGTGGTTGAACACTTGCCTGGAACCTGCCAATGACAGGTGGGGACATGACTCAGTGGTAGAGCACCTGCCTAGAATCCCCCAGTGAGGGGCTGGGGTGTGGTTCAATGGTAGAACCCCTGCCTAGAATCCCTCAGTGAGGGGCCTGGGGTGTGGCTCAGTGTTAGAGCCCCTGCCTAGAATCCCCCAGTGAGGGGCCTGGGGGTTGTATGAGCAACATAGAGCATGTTTAGGCACAATTCCTAGGCTACCAATCTCCAAATCTGTGTTTGTGCATGTACACACACACACACACACACACACACACACACACACACACACACACAGGTCAGGGTTATATATAAGCATGTACACAGAGGGAACAATCCTTCAGAAAAAGCACCTTGAGTCTTTTTCCAGCTGTGTGAGCTGAAGTGCTTGCAGGTGTGGCCAGCCTTTCTGCTTCTCTCAGCCATACTGTCATCTACAAAGTTCACACTTGAAAAGCATGCAGTGGAGTTAAAAAATGAATCACACACACACACACACACACAGCATCATGTCTTAAGTAAGCATTTAATTTTTGGTAGGGACACATTCTATCTATTCTGGGCCACATGTGTCCAATGAGCTGCAGGCTGAACACCTCTTTCGGCGACAATGAAATGCCTGTTATATGCCCTGCATGGAGTTTCATATGTGTCTCCTTTTCATTTTAATTCTCATTGTTCCCTCTTCCAAAAGGTATCAGCAGTGATTAAATAACGGAGGTGGGATTTGAACTCTGATCTGTCTGATTCTCTCATCAAATTCAATGGCAGAGAATGAAGACCTTGAAGGAGTGTCCCTCAACTAGAAAAGCCAGACAGATGCATTAGTTGGTGAGCCTGGAGATGAAAAGGAGCAGGGACTGAGGAGAGGGGATTCTCTGGGTGATGTTAGCAGGGAGCCAAGACAGTCAGACCATTCTGGAAGGATGCAACAGGCCGTAGAGAGCTCAGAGGTTTCTGGAAAAGGGGCATGGTAAGGTGCCAGGGAGATGGCTCAGTTGTTCACTGTACAAGCATGAAGGCTTGAGTTCAGATCCCCAGCCCCTGGCTCAAAGGCGGGTATGGTTGCACACGTCTGTAATCCCAGAGTTTGTAGGGTGGGAGGAGGGGAGAGGAGATAGGATGAGCCCCAGGGCTTGCAGGTCAGCCATCCTAGTTGAATAGATGAGTTTCAGATTCAGTGAGAAAAATCTATTTCAAAAGAGAAGGTGGAGAGAGCAGACAGATTTTCTCATCAGAACCGGCAGCTCACAAATAGATGGCTCAGAGACTTATTATTAATTATGAAAGCTTGGTCTTAGCTTTGGTTTGTTCTTAATTAGTTCTTATAACTTAAATTAACTCAGATTTTGAAATTTATGTTCTTTCTTGTGACTCAGCTGAGTTTGCACTGTCTATCCTGTTTCCTCCATGTCTGGCTGGCTCCTTTCTTCTTCCCAGAGCTCTCCGGCCCCAGAAGTCCGGCCTAACCTCTTCCTGCCCAGCTAATGGCCATTCAGCTCTTTATTAACCCAATCACAGCGACCCATTTCACACAGTGTAAAGGCATATTCCACCACAGGGGAGTGAGTTAGACACTGGGCCGTCAGGCCCGGGTCTCCATATGAACACATGCATGTCGTTGAACTTTGACATTCACATAGACACTCCCACACCTACCCACTGTCCCCCACCCCACCCCCACTCACCCTGACTGGGTTCTAGACCAGATGAAGTATGTGAGAAGGATTGTCAAGGCCTTTGAATGAAGGTCAGTGCTTTGAGTAGAGCGGGGTGGTGCGGAGATCAGCTGAGTTTTCCATTCCCTCTTGGTTCTCTGATGAATCGGGCTTTTCTGTTACTGGACGAGTGGCTTTGTCCTCAGTTTGACAAAAGGGCCATGGAGGCTGCAACGCCCACCTGGCTGTCCGCTTTGATTTTTTTTTTTTCCTTCCAAACAGGGCAAAGCCCTGAAGGTCTAGCTACCGCTCCTGCACAAATATTTATGAGCTGTGAAACTGAAGTTTGTAAGGCTCTTACAGTTTGCTTTAGAAAAAAAAATAGGCCAATAACTTAAGAAAACGTTTTTGCCATCAGAGAGACTTCAAAGATTTCGGAGCATAACGTGCTGAACGTTATTGAAAGGCGGCCTCGCACACATCTTGAATTTTGGCACAAAGGAATGCGTGGAAGGCAGGCAGGCCCCGTCAGAGAGCTTTGTTTTTCTTCCTTGCTGGCCATCAAATGCAGAACCCAGGCTGTTTTGCATCTGACCCTAGCCATCTGCAGGGCAGACTTTCCAACCAGATTCCTTTTCATCTGGAGGAGGGGGCGTTGAAAACATATCTTCAGTTTTTTAAAAAGTCCAAACCGGCAGTGGTGCCGCCGCCACCAGGAGCCTGGTGAGGAAGGATGCTCTTTCCAGAGTGTGTGCGGGTGACTGACTGGTGGTAATTACGCTGGAAGCAGGGAGAGCGGCCATGCAGAGAGAACTGGGGCCTGTGCTCCATTGCTAGGTCGACTTGGGGTTTGAGTGATTCGGAGATGCTCAACCAGCAGGGTTGAGAAAATGGGTCAGTGGATAAAGCATCTATCTACCGCACAAGTGTGAGGACCTCAGAGACCCAGGACTCATATAAAGCCAGGAGTAATGGCGCGTGTCTGCAATCCCTGTGCTTCTGTGGGGAATGGGAGCTGGAGATGGGAATCCTTTCAGGCTTGTGGGGCAGCTGACCTGGTGTATATGGCAGTGAACAAGAGACTGTGTCTCAAACAAGGTAGAGGGTGAGGACTGTCACACAAGTTTATCCTCTGACCTCCACATGTGTGCCATGGTATAGCCACGCTCTCACTCACATACGTAAGTAGTCATGTGCGTGCGCATGTGCGCGCACACACACACACACACACACACACACACACGAGAGAGAGAGAGAGAGAGAGAGAGAGAGAGAGAGAGAGATTTTAGAAAGGTACTCTCAGGCTTGTCATTCATTGTATTAACTATTTTTTTCTGTTGCCATGACAAAATACCTGGATAAAGTGCTAGAGAGGGGCTGATTAGATGGCTCAGAGGCTAACAGCACCCGCTGTTCCTTCAGAAGACCTGAGTTCGATTCCCACCACTCACATAGTGGCTTACAACCATCTGTAAATCTAGTACAGGGAATCTGACACCCTCTTCTGGCCTCCCTAGGCACTAGGTACAGAAGCGGAGCACAGACATACATGTACAGAAGTGGTGCACAGACATACATGTACAGAAGTGGAGCACAGACATACGTGTGGCAGAACACCCATGCACATAAAATCAAAGTTAAAGAAAAGAAAGGAAAAGTCCACTGTGGCTCACAGTTTGAGGGCACAGTTCATCGTGATGGAGAAGTCATGGTGTCAGGGACTTGAAGTAATCACTTGCAACGCATCTTTAGTTAAGAAGCAGGGGACAGACAGGAAGTGGGACAGGGATCTGGAACCTGAAGACCTGACCTCAGTGACCCACGTCCCCCAGTGACAGTCTCCCTCCTCAAAGTTCCGTTTGGGAGCAATATTTCTAGGCACATGAGCCTTTTGGTACATGTTACTTCTAAAGGATTACAGCATGAGTGTGTGAAAGTCCATCTGATGTGTTTGTTTTCACATGTTTATTGCTATAGTGATCATGACCGTGAAAATCATTTGATACGGTGAGCCTGCAATGTCCAGAGTTCTCTAGAATAATTCTTACAGGGAAGCTCATTAGAACCATCAAGACTGGTAAGCTATGGTGTTAAAGGACATGGCTCTCGGATCAAAAACAACTGCCATCTTCATTGGGTCGGCTGTTCCTACTTGCAAGAGGCCATCCAAATTTCAGCTGATGCCTGTTGATAGTCTATAGAACAATGGTTCTCAACCTGTGGGTCACGACCCCATGCTGAGTCTAAGGACCCTTTCATAGAAGTCCTTACCACCACCACCACCACCACCACCACCACCACCGCAAAAGAAGGGTGTGGGAGGGTCATTGGATTTTCACCTGAGGTTCCAGGGGCCCCCTCCAGCTATTTGTATGTAATTCTTCCCTAACTGTAATCAGCCTTGGGTCTCAGGAAATGCTTGCATATGCAGTTTGGGGAAGATTAACCTTACAGTAGGTGAATACTTTCTATTGTGGCTGCTTTGGAGTCCTCCAATTCCTACCCCCATGATCTGTAACAAGCCCACAAAACCCGTTGGTTCCTCAGGGTGAATGCTGGTGGACTTTTTTTTGGGTCATCGGGTCCTTATGAGGAAATGGTGGCCACAGTTCACATCTCCCCAGGGAAGAATTCTCACAGTTTATGGGCATCCCGAAGTCTCTGCAGATCAGGTGTTCATTCTCTGACCCGTGAGATGGTTCAGTGGGGGTCAAAGCGTTAGCCACACAAGATGGGCCACCTGAGTTTGACCCCCGGAGCTCATGGGAAGCAGCTGGATGCGGTGGCATGCACCTGTAACCCCAGCACTCCTCCGCTGAGATGGGAGGCAGGGACAGGACTTGCTCGGAAACGCATGGGCCAGCTGGTCTGGAGTAGCATAAACAGGAGAGATCCTGCCTCAGAAACAAGCAGGAAGGGAAGTTGTCTCACTTCCGCACGTGCCGTGGCACCATAACCCTCCATCCCAAGTCAGACACCCTCACGGAGACTCAAACTGAAACGAGACTCAGGGCCTGATGAAAAGGACTTACCAAAGTAACCCACCTCTGACGTTGTGAGCTCCACCCCAATTCTCTCCAAACATCTCCCCCTTAATATAAAAAGAAGGGCCTCCCAGATCCATATTCCAAAGTGAACCACGAGTGAATTTTTTTCAAAAATTCATAAAGTGAATTTATGAAAAAAGCGTTTCATAAATCTAAAATAAATGTTAATTAATTCCATTATATTTCAAGCGAACTGGTTTGAGGCAAGTCATTTTACTTGTTTGGGACACAATCTATCTGATTAATGAATAAGTGGTTATGCCAGAACTAGACACCAACTGATGTTTCATAGCATGGGTATTGATGAGGTTGTTCCTTATCCCTTTACCCAGAGAAGGATGTTGCTTTCGATGTCTGTGGAAAAAAAATAGATAAATGAGGTTCAGGGAAATTCAATGCTTTCTAGTATTATGTAGCAGACTACATTTTAAATAAATGAATCTGGGTTTGAATGTGTGTGTGTGTCTACACAGCATAGAATGTGTGTGTGTGTGTGCATGTGCATGGTAGTTATTAGTGGGTGTGTTGGTTGGTTTTTATTGCCAACTTGACACAACCTAGAGTCACCTGGAAAGAGGGAACCTCAGTTGAGGAACTGCGTAGGCCAAACTGGCCTATGGCTAAGTCTTGATTGATGATGGAAAACTCAGCTAACTGTTGCCTGGACCATCCCATTCCGAGGCAGGTGGGCCTCTGCTGTGTGAGAAAGCTAGCTAAGCATGTTCTGATGAGTGAGCCAGAGGTGGAAAGAGTCCGCCTCCATGGCTCCTGCCTCCAGGTTCCTGTTCTGACTTCCTTCAGTGATGGATGGTGACCCAGAAGTGAAGATGAAGTAAATCCTTTTGTTCCTCCAAGTGGCTTCTGGCCATGGTGTTTATCACAGCAAGTTACAACAGTGGAGATATTTGCACGTGAGTGCACGTGCGTGTGTGAGTGCATCTGTGCATGTGTGTGCACACATTTACACACATATAAAGTGCACACATATACACACAGCTCCCCACTTCACTTATTTATCTTTTTGGAGGCAGGGTCCCTCACAGACCTTGAAGCTCACTAACTAGGCAAAGGTAGCCGGAGAACTTGCAGAACTCTGCCCGTTTCTGCCTTCTCCCAGCCGTGCTGGGTTAAAGCCAAGAGTCACAATGCTAGGCTTCCTATGTATGTTCTGGAAATACAAACTTTAGTCTTTACAATTATGTGGCAGGCAATTATGAGCCAGCTTCCCAGTCCCCAGTTTTTTTTGACGGACATTTAGAAATTTTTAATTTTTTTTAAAGTAACCTCAGCTAGTTTCAAACTCATGGTCTTTCTGTGGGTGTCTTGTATGTGCTTACTTACAGGTGTGGGCCTGTAATAACTCTGATGCTCTATTTAACATAAATATCTTGTGTGTATGTGCATGTGTGTGAGTTCCTGTAGAAGCTGAAGAGGGTATTGGAACTGTAGAGCTGGGACTGCCTTCCCAATGTGGGTTCTGGGAACTGGACTTGGGTCCTCTGTATTGGTGTGGGAAGTCCTTCTGTATATGTGTATACATGTAGATGTGTAGATGTGTAGATGTGCGTATGTGTATATGTGCATATGTGAGCAACTGGGAAACGAACCGGCAGCCTCCTCCCAAGGCTGTATGACCTGTATATATGCACTTTTCACCACCAAGCGATCTCTCTAGCACCAGCTCTTAAGCTCTTGTTTTGTCTTTAAATACGTACTAATAAAATCCATTACCAATAAACCCCATCAGCGACCCAAAGTCAACCCAGTCCCCTTGCGTTGTTGGTTGGAATGATCCTAAAGTGTTCCTGTGTTGTCAGATACAGTAGCAGTGTAGGGGACTGTGGTGACCGTTAGCTATCTTAGGCTAACTCAGCACTGGTGGAATATGTTTAACAGGCTCCAGGAAGAACTCACTGCCAAATCACCTATATAGTAGACACACAGCTTATAGAGTGCTATGGTTTGACTCTCAGACGCTCTCCAAGGGTCCATGTGGTAAAGGTGTTATCCCAACCTATGGCACCATTTGGATGGAATGGGACCTTTAAGAGGTAGGGCATAGGGCTGGCAACATGACTTGGTGGGTAAATGCACTTTTTTTGCAAAGCTAGAAGACCTGAGTTTGATCTTTGGGGCCCACGTGGTGGAAGAAGAGAATGGACTCTTGCCCGTCATCTCCTCACCCCCACATCTGCATCACAGTACGTGAGGGCCTCTCTCTCTCCCACACCAAATAAAGTAAAAAAAAAAAAAATGCAATAAGTTGTTTTTTTAGAAGAGGTGGGGCTTAGTGGAAGGAAGTTAGCTCATTGTGGGTGTGCCCTTAGAGGTGATATTGGAACCTGGCCCCTTCCTCTCCTCCTTGCTTCCTGGACATCATGAAGTGAACTGCTTTGAGCACTATACACTCCTGCCATGATGGTCTGCATTTTCATTGGCTCGAATCAATAGGGATCAGTGGTCATGGACTAAAACCTCTGAAACCACATGGGACACACTCACCTACCCATGAGTGTAACGGTAAAACTAAAATGCTGTAGATCCCAAAGTGGCTGCAGCGGGCAGTGGGTCTCGAGACCACGCTGAAAGTCCCCAAAGTGGCGGCAGGCAGGGGGCAGCAGGTCCTGAGAGCAGCCAGTCCCAGGCAGGGATGGCACAGTTCCCTGAGTGGTTGCAGTGGGCCATGAATCTCAGTCAGGCAGGGAGCTGTGTGGTGGGTGAGAGACCTGGATGGGGCAGCCAGTCCCAAGAGGAGAGACAGACAGATGGGCATGCCACAAGACCACACCGCAAGTCTCTGAAGATGGCTGGTCCTGGCAGGGAGAAACATGGCAGGTGAAAGACAGAGATGGATAGGCATGCCATACAGATTGAAGTTGGATATTTATTTAGTGGGTTATTGAAGGGAAGGGGAGAAGGGGAAAGAGCAGAGAGAGGCAGAGAGAGAGAGAGAGACAGACACAGAGAGACAGAGATGGGGAGGAAGGGGAGAAGTGGGGATAAGGGAGAGACAGAAGCTGCCTCTTCAAGAGGGAGATGAAAAAGGGAAAGACTCAGGCTGGAAGCTGAAGATCAGCTTGCCTAGGCAGACAGGGGAGGGAGTGGGCATGGCTTGTCTCTTAAAGGGACAGGACAAACCATCACAATTAGTGTATGGCTTTTTCTCTTACTGATTTTTCTGTGTAGGCCTTCAAATCTTTCTTGGTTGCCAATGTCTCCCAGATATTGACTGGCATCTGCTTCCAAGATGGCAACCAGTGTCTGATTCCAAGATGGCATCTAACTATCTAATTACAAAATAGCGCCCAGTATCTGATTCCAAAATGGTTCCCAGTCTTTGATTTCAAAATGGGCCCCAGTGTTTGATTCCAAAATGGCTGTTCTAGTTTGGTTATTGATGTGGGAAGTCCTTCTATATATGTGTTGCTTTTATTGGTTAAGGAATAAAGAAGCTGCTCTCGGCCAATGACTTAACAGAACATAGCCAGACTGGAAGAGATATATGTAGAGAGAGCAGGTGGAGTCAGGAGACCCCATGTAGCCCCACCAGAGACAGACACTGGGATGGAACTTTACCCAGTAAGCCACAGCCACGTGGAGATACTCAGATTAATAGCAATGGGTTAAATTAAGATGTAAGAGCTAGCCAATAAGAAGCTAGAGCTAATAGGCCAATCAGTGATTTAATACAGTTTCTGTGTGTTTATTTTCAGGCTGAGCAGCCGGGAACAAACAAGCGACCACCTACAGCAGGTTATGTTGCTGTGATAAAACCCAACCCAAAAGCAACTTGGGAAGGTTCTGTTTGGTTTACACTTCCATGTTACAGCCCATCACTGCGGGCAGAAATTCAAGCAGGATCCTGGAGGCAGGAACTGAAGCAGAGATCATGGAGGAGTGTTGATTACCGGCTTCTTTTCCTTGGCTTGCTCAGCTATTTTTCTATACAGAGGTCCAGGCTCAACTGCTTAGAGTGAGCTGGGCCCTCCCACATCAATCAGTCATTGAGAAAATATCTCACAGACATGCCCACAGGCCAGTCTGATGGAGGCAATTGGTTCCTCAATGAGGTTCCTCTTTCCTGGTGACTCTAGTGTGTACCAATTTGACAAAAAAACAACCAGCACAATGACAGTTGTCTGTTTCCAATTCTTGTTCATTTGTTTTTCCTATAGATTCCCCTACTTTTTTTTTTTTTCCCTGCGTGATCTTGGGCATGCCCTTTTAACTTCTCTGAGTTTTGGTTGATTTATTTGTTAATGGGTCTAATTGCGTTAGCTTCTGGGTTGCTGGGAGAAGGAGAGGGAGTTAGGTGGAATAAGGTTGCCGTTTCTGTATTAGCCTCCTGGTTCTCTTGGTTGCCTTACACGGTGAACTGCTTGATAAAGGAGTTCTCTACAGTGATGACAAGAATTGATTTCCAATTTCCTGCAGAATGACTCTATCATCCCCAGTGACTCAGGCAATTTAGCTCATATTCCAGGCCTGCCTGGGGGTTATAGATCACCCTGACAGCTTCCCAGTCATGCAGCAGGTGGATTTTGACAAGATGAGAAAAGAGACATTTTCAGAGTTTTGCATGAAGTGAGGAGGATGGCCAGAAGGGCAAGGCTTCACCTCATCTTTGGACCATGTTTGTGTCCTGTTGGGAAGACACACATCTTTTCCACGGATTGGAAGCTGGCTTCCAGTGGCTGCATAAGGCAGCCTTTCTTTTCATTCTCCAAGCTGTTGAGCCCTGCTCAGCATGAATACATTCAAAAGGACAGAGGGGAATCAATTTCTTATCCTTAAAAAATTCTCCTAGGTGATATCTGTGGAGGACAAACAAGGTTTTCAATCACTTGGATTTAAATAAGGTCACGGTGTCGCGGAGTATCAGTTTTCACAGTGGTGCCCAGCATCTGATCTCAAAATGACTCCCAGCGTCTGCCATAAAATGGTTCCCAGTATGCGCTTCCAAAATGGCAACCAGCATCTACACTCAAAATGGCATTCGGAACCAGCTTCCAGGATAGCCCCCAGCACGTCCTCCAAGATGGAGCCCTGTGGAAATTCCCAAGATGAATCTGAGTATCTGCCTCTGCAATGGCACTTGATTTTTTTTCCCCCATAGAACCTTCTGTTTGTTTGTTGGGTGACATGGGGGCACATCTGTTATCGTTTAAGTAAAATGCTGCAGGTTCCCGAGTGGCTGCAGTGGGCAGCAGGCCATGAGATCACGCTGGAGATCTACGAGCAGCGTGGGCAGTGGGTCCTGAGACCACGGCAGGCCACGAAGGCAGCCAGGTCCTAGACATGGACCCGTATGGCGGGTGAGAGACTGAGATGGATAGACAAGCCACAAGACCATGCTGCAGCTCTCCGAAGGTGGCTGGTTCTGGGCAGGGAGTCATGTGGTGGGTGAGAAACAGAGACATGGATAGGCATGCCATGCCATGCCGAGTGAAGCTGGATATTTATTTAGTGGGTTATGAAATGGAAGGGGAGAAGGGGGAAGAGCAGAGAGAGAGGGGGAGAGAGAGAAAGAGAGAGAGCGAGCGAGCCAGGAGGGGGAAGGGGAGAAGTGGGGAGCAGGGAGAGACAGAAGCTGCCTCTTCTAGAGAGATGGACAAAGAAGGGACTCAGGCTGCTGGAAGCCAAAGATCAGCTTGCCTCAGGGCAGACAAGGGAGGGAGTAGGCGTGGCTTGTCTCTTAAAGGGACAGGACAGACCATTACAACATCTTTTAACATCTGTGAATTTCAACCAATTTAGTTGTTCATGGACATAATCGTATTACCTTATAGATCGCTGGCGTGTGTATGTATGTGTGCATGTGTGTGTGTGAATACTGAAAAAGTCTTCACTTTCTGGTTTGTTCTTTGTAAAACGTACTTATTAATATGATTAGGGGGTTGGTTGAAGTGATATCAGTAAAATGTGCAAAAAGTGGAGAAATCATCAGGGTTACAACGTTTGAGTGACGAGGAAATGTGCATCATTCCCCTCCTTTTTAAATGAGGTTTAATACACGGAGTTGTCCCTTCCCCAGTGAACCCGTTTTGTGACTTTTCCTTGGTAAATGTGAATAAGTGTCTATTCATGCCAGGCAGGTCACCAACAATAGGCCAAATCCATCCAGAGAACTAGTTCCATCTAGGTCCAGCTTGGTGAACCAATGAGTTCATTGCATTACTTACAGGGACATGGGTGAGAGGTTACTAACGGATAGGAATGGTGACTGCATCATTAAAGCCATCATAACATGGGTGATGACTCACAAAGGCTGCATCCCTGGAGCTCCCCGCACAGCCTGTAGATAGTTCAGCTGGGCAGTGAGTCTCTTCTCCAGAAAGTCTCTTTTCTAGCAATTGTCACTGTGGCTATAACCTTGGGGAGGGCCCTTGTGGATCTTGTAAGTTTTAGGAACTTTCTGAGACTGGTGAGTTTCACTTACTTCCTGAGTCTTAAGCAGCCTCCCTCCACAATGAACTGTTTGGATTTGGAGTAAATCATCACGTAACAGCCCTATCTGAGCAGACACATTTATTTGCATTCACTCATTACCAGCTGTTGAACCTAGGCAATGGACAAGGGGTTCATTTTTTTTTTAACTTGCATTGATCACTCTGTGGGTAGTAATTGAAACTGCTTTCTCAAGTTGTGTATTGTAACAGATGGTTCTTGGCCTCTCAGAGCCTTCCCAGGCATGTAGAACATGGCCATGTTAGAACTGCTAAGCCATGATCCCAGCTCCTCACTGGGGGTTTCTAGTAGGTGTTCAGCCACTGAGCCACACTCCCAGATCCTTACGGGGGATTCTAGGCAGGTGCTCTACCACTGAGCCACACCCCAGCCCCTCACTGGGGGATTCTAGGCAGGTGGTCTACCACTGAGCCACACCCCAGCCCCTCACTGGGGGATTCTGGGCAGGTGCTCTACCACTAAGCCACACCCCACCCCTCACTGGGGGATTCTAGGCAGGTGCTCTACCACTGAGCCACACCCCAGCCCCTTACTGGGGGATTCTAGGCAGGTGCTCTACCACTAAGCCACACCCCACCCCTCACTGGGGGATTCTAGGCAGGGGCTCTACCACTGAGCCACACCCCAGCCCCTCACTGGGGGATTCTAGGTAGATGCTCTACCACTGAGCCACACCCCACCCCTCACTGGGGGATTCTAGGCAGGTGCTGTACCACTGAGCCACACCCAGACCCTCACTGGGGGATTCTAGGCAGGTGCTCCAGCACTGTACTCCATCCCCAGCCTCTCCAAACACGTAAGGACTCTTTATTCCCTTTTCTCCAGGAGGGCCATTCTAACTGTTTTACAGTTTAGAAAGACTGAGGCACGTGCAGGTTTCTCAAGTTCATGGAACCAACAAGAGGCAGAGACAGAGACATGAGATTTAAATGCATGCCCCTGACTCCCATGCCTGCACAGTTCTTCCCAGACTCAAAGGGATAACACTTCCCTTGTGTGCTCTGTGGATAATTATTTTGCTGAATCGACTCACTGGTATTCATCTCTAAATCCAATTCTTGTTACAGGGGCCATGTGTGGCCAGATAAGCTCCCAATTAAGCCTTTGGCCTCTTGCCTCATTCGCCTCCCAGCTGGGAGCTCCAGCTGGGCTCTGCACACACCATTCCAAGCCTTTGGACTCCGTGGAATCTGCTGGCTCCTGTCTGAGCTCTCCCTTCCCCACCCACTTTTCAGAAACTGCCAGTCATGTGCGTTCTCATTAATCACTTCCAGGGAAGGCAGGAGACAATATAATTGCTCCGTGTACACCTGTCAGGTAGACACTGCATCAAGAGCATGTTTAAGGTTGTTTTTAGTTCTGATCAGAGTGATTGAAACAGATGTACCTCATGGGTCTTATTAAACGGCAGGGAAAATTAGTCATCAGACGTCTGGCTTGTTCTGTGATTTGTCTGTATGCAGATGCGGCTGCGTTTAACCCATTAGATGAACAGTTCTTTCGTTCTTTGATCAATAGTGAAGACTGGAAAGCCGGAGGAGGGGGTCCATTAAACAGACACAGAATGGCGACTGTCTGTTGTGATGCTCTCCTGATGGAAAGTTTGGAAGTAAATTGCAGAGACATAGATAGAGATAGATAGATAGAGAGAGAGAGAGAGAGAGAGAGAAAGAGAAAGAGAGGGAGAGGGAGAGAGAGAGAGCCGTCATGCATCTGCTTCTCATTCATTCACTGATTCAATAATTATTGACCAACACCTGCCACATCACAAGGCAGGGCCAATGCTAGGTGATTCAATATTTTTGTGATGGATTTGCCATAGTTCTTATTTTTCAGGAAGCCCACAGTCTGCAGGGGGAGGGGGGCTAATTTATAAGCAATCATGGTAAGTGTTTGTCTTAGGTTTCTATTGCTGTGGCAGAATACCATGACCGAGGGAGATGTGGAGAGGCATATTTCGTCTTGTGCTCCCAGGAAATAGTCCATCACTGGGGGAAGTCACGGCCACTCAAGCAGGGCAGGAACCTGGAGGTAGGAACTGAAGTAGAGCCTGTGAAAGAATATTGCTTATTGGCTTGCTCTTCATGGTTGCTTTCTTATAGTATCTGGGACCACCAGCTCCAGGGGTCACACCACCTACAGTGAGTTGAGTCTTCCCAGATCAATCGTCAATCAAGAAAACATCACAGGCCAATCTGGTGGGGGCATTTCTCATTTGAGGTTCCCTCTTCCCAGGCGAGTCTATCTTGTGTCAATTCAACATAAATCTAGCCCAGCACAAGGCCTAATCAATAAATAAGCACTCAGCAGAGCTATTCCTCTGGATGTGCACATGGAATACAAACTCTTGAAGTGCCGGCCGATATAGTTTGCCCCCTGACACCTGTGACCTTGAAGGCTGGCTGAAACCAAAGGCTTGCTTCTAAGAAATGATGCCGGGAATAATGGTGGAGAGATGGTGCAGTTGGTGGGGTTACTGGGGTACAAGCATGGGGACCTGAGTGTGGGTCTCAAGCACCTGTAAAATGTCAGACACGTAGGTCTATGCCTGCCATCCTAGTACCGAGAAGGGCAAAGATAGGCAGGTCCCTAGAGCTTTCTGGCCAGGCAGTCTTGCAGAAGTGGTTAATTCCAGATTTATTGAGAGACCAGTATTGACCTCTGGTCTTCGTAGGCACATATGCATACTTGTATACACATAATCACATATACAGATATCTCTCTCCCTGTGTATGTGTGTCTTTCTCTGTCATCTCTGTCTCTGTCTCTGTCTCTCTCTCTCTCACACACACACACACTCACGCACGCACACAAGAATACACTTTAGCAAGAATGATATGTCTTACCCTGGGGTGTGACTTCCCAGATTAGGTTATTAGTCACCATTTGAATTGTGACCCATCATCACAGAAGGACACAGTGACATCCCACCCCTTAGTATCTCAGAATGTGAGCTTACTTGCAAATAAGGTCCCCACATATGTGATCAAATAAAGGAGCCAGTAGGCTAGGCCCTGATCCAATATGGCCACTGTCTTTATAAAAGAGACAGGTGGACATAAACACACAGAGGGAGAATGGTACTCATCACAGGTCACAGAGTGGCAGGGTCAACCGACTAGACACTAAAAGTTAGGAAATTGACAGTCAACTTTTTCCTTCTTTTTCCCTGATGCTTGCTTAGAATCCCCCAGTGAGGGATGGAGAACATGGCTTTGAGGTAGAGCACTTTCTAGGATTTGCAAAGCCTTCGTTTTAGTCCTCGGCACTAAAACAAAACAAAACAAAAGATGAACAAAGGTAGGATTAGAAGAAGGCTTGGAACAGGTTCTGATGGGGAGGGATGCAATCACGGGACAGTATGTGATAAAGAAGCAGTCCTACCGTCCCCTTCTTTTGTGCTGGGGGAGTCTCTCCCTCACTGCTTCGGGTGGAGCAGTGGTTTCAGTTCGGTGCCCTGAGTTGTCCCGCAGGACTGGTACTGCTGTGTAGGCGAGAAGCTGAACAGAGTCTGTCCAGGACTCTTGAAGAATGCAATCATCATGTCATGTAAGAGCATGCGCAAAGGAAGACAGCTGGCGTAGCTTCTCCCAGGACCTCATGGTACCTGAACTTGGTTTCAAAAATGTTTCTGTACCCATCCGGGCAGGTCACAGTTCATCTGTGATCTCTCCTGTCCCAGCCTCCTGCTACCATACCAGAAAACCAGAGGCTAGGTAACTTACTTATTTTGTTATTTCTTAATTTAACTTCTTTATTGACTCTTTGGGAGTTTCACATCATTCAGCCCAATTCTGTTCACCTTCTGGTCCCCCCATATCCTCCCCTCATTGCTGTCATGTCCCCCCAAAAGAAAACAAAACAAAACAAAGCAAACAAAAGCGAAAACAACTCTCCCAAACCAAACCAAAACCATAACAACAGAAAAGTTTCTTTGCTTCTTCTTACCCGCGTCTCCAACTCCTCTTCTGTCCTGGTGGCATTGGAGGCTTTGGTGTGTCACATAGTATACCCCTTTGTCCCATCAGCTTTATTGGCAAATGTTCATTGCAATGAGTCACTGGTCTGGTTGAAGGCCTCTGGTTTCTGGTACACCATCCTTACCGGATTCTCACCAGAACTCTTCTGGGATAGCTTGTGGCCTCCCGAGTCTTGGAGATCTTACTGGTATTGTTCCCCAGGACCAATATCTTTCACCAGCTCCAGCAGGTCCTAGATGGGGTAGATGCTAGGGTGGGTCAACCTAAGGCCCAGCTGGGGGCCTGGGTGGTAGCCAAATTGGTCAGTCTGGGCCATTGGGGCCACCTGCCTCAGGCAAGGGGGCAGAGCCTGCTCCCCTACATGCATGCTGTCAGGGTCGGTTCACCCTCACCTGTGGTGAGGGGTGGGAGCCACCTCTCCCACGTGCAGGGGCCAGCTCTCTTGCTGTAGTGTCCCGTGAGAGGCAAGGCCAGATTTCCCAGGGCCAGCGAAGGGCGGGGCTGGCTCAGCATGGCCCTCTGATTTCACCTCCCGTTGTTCCTAAAGCCTCTTGAGGTGACACAGGCCACAGACATCAACGCAGACCTCCTGATGGTTTTCACCTGAGCAGAGGCAGCCATTCTCTGTATCTTTCCCAGTAAATTTCTTTCGTGAGGTTTGTTGGCGGGGGGGGGGGGGGGGGGGGGGGGTGGGGAGGGGAGGTGACTTTATGCTATTCCTTGGCTCCCGACTGCCAGGATACCTTTCCCCTTAGAGCTGCAACACTTCCGCTGCGGAAACCTCCCCCTCAAAGTTGTTAACACTTCACGAAGAATAGACTCCCTGACCTGTTTAGCTGTATGGAAGCCATGCAGCAAGTGCCAAGATTGTTTTGTGAGTTGTCACCTACGCTGGGGTGTGCTTTTTGGTGATGCAGGTGTCTTTGAGTCTACTCCTATTAGTAACCCAGTTAAAAACTCATGGGTTCCCTAACTTGGGCATCCTGGAAATTGTTCCTTTGGTCTGTTTTTTGGGTTCCTCTATTTGGGGTGAGCCGACATGATGGCATAGTTTGCTTTCTCTTGCTGCGATGCAAAAGTGACCCAAAGCAGCTTGGCTTGGAAAAGGGTTATTTTATCTCATACGGGACAGTCCACCATTGAGAGAAACCAAGGCAAGAGCTCAACTCAGTTCCTGGAGGAAGGAACTGAAGCAGAGACCATGGAATGGAAGACTCCTGCTTTCAGGAGAGCTCCAAGGTTGAAGGTCAGTTATCTTTCTTTACATAGCCTAGGCCCATCTGCCCAGGGACGGCACCACCCTCCACGGTCTGGGTCCCCTGACGTCATTTAGTGATTAAGAAAATGTCCCATAGACATGCCCACAGGGCAGTTTGGTGGAGGTGATTCCTCAGCTGACGGTTCAGCTTCCTAAGTGTGTCAAGTTGATAACCGTGATCATCCATTACCTCATGAGTGTCTGTGTTGTCCCCCCACCCCCGCCCGCTGTCTCTCCAGGTAAAACATTTGCTAAATTGCCTTGAATAGGATTGCTATAGAGGCAATGAAGACTGCAAAGAGAAATGAACGTGTCATAATGAACGGCCCTGGGGCGTAAGGCAGTTTTCTTTAGCGCCATTTACAGCAAGGTTACCACCTTCTAATTAAAAACAAACATTCTAGGGCTGGAGCGATGGATCAGTGGGTAAAGAGCTTTTCCCGAAGGCTTGACAACCTGAGTTTGTAGTCCAAGAATCCATGTAAAAGCTGGACACGGTCGGGCACTTCTGTAACACTAGCATCCGGAAGCAAGATGGGAGACTCCAGAGGCACCCAGGCCAGCGATCCCAGCGTGCACAGCAGGGAATGACAAAACATTCTCTGCCTCAAACAAGGTGGAAGGTGTGTGTGTGTGTGTGTGTGTGTGTGTGTGTGTGTGTGTGTGCATATGTGTTTGGAAGGTGGGGACAGAGAACAAACACATGTTTCAGATTCCTTTCAGATTCTCTGACATAGTCTTCGGGAAGGTGGGACACAGAAATCAGAGTGTAAATGAACCTGTTACCATCATGCATCTCTGTCTCTCTCTTCTTGCCTTAGTTCCCCAAAGGCTGAGATAATGTGTGATTCACCATGTCCATACTCCCCACCCCTAGCGTTAGGGCCACACACACACTGAGTAATGGCCCTATTGCTGAGCCACGCCCCTAGCCCTTGGCAAATGCTCTAACACTCAACCAAGGTCTCAGCCCTTCACTGGGGAGATTCTAGGCAGGTGCTCTACAACTGAGTCACCCCCCAGCCCCTCACTGGGGGATTCTAGGCAGGGGCTCTACCACTGAGCCACCCCCAGCCCCTCACTGGGGGATTCTAGGCAGGGGCTCTACCACTGAGTCACACCCCAGTCTCTCACTGGGGAATTCGAGGCAGGGGCTCTACCACCGAGTCACACCCCAGCCCCTCACTGGGGGATTCTAGGCAGGGGCTCTACCACTGAGCCACCCCCAGCCCCTCACTGGGGGATTCTAGGCAGGGGCTCTACCACTGAGTCACACCCCAGTCTCTCACTGGGGAATTCGAGGCAGGGGCTCTACCACCGAGTCACACCCCAGCCCCTCACTGGGGATTCTAGGCAAGTACTCTACCACTGAGTCACACTCCAGATGGTGGTTATAACTAGATTGGCATGACTTTTTTGAAGCAGTTTGCTTTCCCCACCGTAGGGCTTTTGGGTTAACTTTAATTGTACAAACTCAAGTGATTAACACCAAATTTTCAGTCTCAATGCATTTGTTTATTCCAATGAGGAGATAAGCCCAGTTTTTTTAGATAGGAACTGTTAAGGTCAAGACAATGAGCTGGGACTTTGTTACCAGAGACTGAGGTACTTTTTTTGAGTTCTTAGTCTCATTAATCAAGAGCTAAAAAACTGACTTGGGGGCTGGAGAGATGGCTCAGTGGTTAAAAAGCATTGCCTGCTCTTCCAAAGGTCCTGAGTTCAATTCCCAGCAACCACATGGTGGCTCACAACCATCTGTAATGAGGTCTGGTGCCCTCTTCTGGCCTTCAGGCGTACACACAGACAGAATATTATATACATAATAAATAAATAAATATTTGAAAATAAAACTGACTTGGAAGGAAGTGTGAGGAAAATTTTATCAGTGTTTGAAAGGGAATAAAAAAAAATTGTCGGGCCAGCTGTAAATATTGGCAGTGGCCAAGTGGAGGAGATGGAGTAAGAATCATGCTTTAAGTTAGGCATTGGAGGTCAGAGAAACAGGGAGAGCACTCAGAGTGTCCGGGACAGCAGTTTAGGATTGCTGGGCCACAGGTCTGAGTTCAGGCTTGACCTGTGGCTTGGCCAGGAGTGGTGTTGCAAGCCTTTAATCCCAGCACTTGGAAGGCTGAGGCAGGTAGATCTCTGAGTTCAAGGCCAGTCTAGTCTACAGAGCAAACTATAGGCCAGTCAGGGGCACACAGGGAGACTGTCTGAAAAGACTTTAAAAAAAAAAGGAAGGAAGAGATAGTTTATTATTAAAAAGCACTCTTAAGGGTGGGGTGGGCCAGTGAGCTGATGGAAGAGCTGAGAAAGCATCCAGCGGTGTGGGTGGGGCATAGCCTCTGCCCTTCCATTCCCAGCTCTCTCTGCTGTTTGATGGAGCCCAGGTGAGGAAGGGGCTTCCAGGTTTCCTTCACAGACTGGCCTGTTCCAGTTAAGCCTCTAGTCTCCTGTCACAACTTGTGGCACTGAACTACAGCATTTGAACCCACACCAAGCCCTTGCCCTTGACATCCGGGAGAGTTAGAGCAGTGTGTTTGGGGGTGACGGACCTGTGCCTTAACCTTGGCACTGCAGTCTACAAACTCTATGTCTTCGAGCAGCGACTTCCTTGTTTGGAGTTTGCATTTTGGCCTCTGTCAAATGGATGCAATTAGAAGGCAGGCTACTAGGTAGTCTGCGGGCAGCGTTGGGTGTCAAGGCTGGTAGAGATGAGATGTTCCACAGAAGAGCGTGTGTACCTCACTGCCCTTTCCCTAGGGTGTGTGAGCATTGTTCTCAGGTCCGAACCTGGGCGCCGCCAGCCCTAACGAACTGGGCTTGGCCCCTTGTCCTTAAGAAATCATTTAAGATGTGAAAAGCAGAGACAGGAGATGTGGGCAGTGTGGCCACATTGGGAAAAGGAACAAATGAACAGGTCCAGTGAGCCCCAAGCCCCGCAGGGTCCTGGCATAAGGCTCAGGTTTAAATGGAGGGCGAGTGTTAACGCATAAACGATCAGTTCTCGTGCCCGCCTGCTGCTGTTGGTTTAACGAACGTCAGAGCTGTGTGAAGTCGGTTCCTGGGGTACCAGTTGCCCCTGCAGTTGGCACCAGGCTTCACCCTTTCCGTCCCCTTAGCGTGAGATTCCAAAGGAAATGCCAGTGTTTTGGGGGGTCCATTGTTTCAATAGTCTCACGGCCAGAGGGAGGGACACACCCGCGGCAGCATAGAAGGGGAGGTCAGGGCAGCTTGCGGGAGTGTGTTCTCTCCTTTCGCCGCGCCTGTCCCTGGGATTACAATGAGGTCATCAGGTTTGGTGGCCTTTACCTGCCACCTCACCGGCAGGGAGGTTTATTGAGGTGCAGGGGGTCATTCTACTTGCCTGATTCCCCGGGGGTGGGGATGACTTTCGCTTGACCTCAGCTTGTCGCTTCAATCTGATTAGAAAACCGAAGAACGCTCCCGAGGCTCCAGAATCCAGAGGCGGCTGCCTCAAAGAGGTCTTTATCCTAAACCCACTGCTAATCTCTTTGGAAATTCTGATTTAGCATCCCTCCCCCCCCCTTCTCGTGGGGAGGTGTAGCGGTTGTTCTGACAATAGACGTGCTAAGAGAGGCATCTGTAAGTCCTGTTTCTCCAGCTCTGGTTCCTTTCTTTCAGCCTCCTGGGAGGTCTCTCATTGCTAGCCCAATGGGATGGTATGGAGCAGAGCAAAGAGAAACCTTTGAAGTGGAAGTCTCTCGCACTAATGGCATAATTACTCCAGGAAACCATTTACAAAGTAATTATGGGCTATTGTTAGCTTGCTCTAGCTTTTTTCCCCCCCTTCTTAAGCAATGAGGCTTAGCTCAGTGACTGCGGGAGGAGGGGGAAACCCTATAATATGCCTGGCACTGAAAGAGGAGAGAAGCTGTCCTTGCAAACTAATTGGTCTCCTTCTCTGTCCCGCTATTACAATAGCAAAAATGAATTCAGACGTCTCCAAGCCCCATGGGCATCCGCAGCGTTCTCTGGCTCGGTATGTTTCTGGTATTAAAATGCATTTTCGAGAAACGCTGGTTGTAGCCTTTGCCCAGATCCATCTCTCCCTCCCCCACAACGAGGATAAGGGGGCTTTAAAGGCTGTGTTGTTGAAGTCATGAGAGCACAAGACTCTCCTTGTTGGAAGGTTCTGGAACAGCTTTGTCCAGCTTTCCCAGCCCAAGCCTGACTTCCTTCCTTCTATGTCCGCTCTCTGGAGATGCCCATGAGATACTGACTTTCCTCAGAGTCCTTGAGCCCCGAGGCTACCTAGCCCATTGCCTCCCTTCAGCGAGCTAATGGAGATACATATTGCAATATTAACTTTTAAAATTCCATATTAGCACTCTGTTGGGATAAATGAGGTGTGTAGAAAAACCCGTAACACCGCATTAGCTTCTGTCTTTGGGTAGCACATCTGCTCCCTCCAGATGAAATCCTCAGAGCCATAAAGAAAGGGAAGGGCCAAGGCAGAGAGCACCCTTCCTCAGGAGTCTGAGTTTCTGGCTGACGCGGAACAGTTGACATTTGGCTGGAGGGGTTTCAAATCTATTTAAGGCCCCTTGTGAACTAAAGTTTACAGAATAATAATAAAAAGTCCGCACCTGTGTTAAAGATTCTACAGGGCTGTGTTTTTGCATCAACACTCCTGATTCAGCCTCCCCTCCCCCAATCTCACAGGAAACTGAGAATCCTTAAATGCCATGAACAGAGCCAGGGGCCATGATCATGAATAATTACACCCCCAGGTTTCCCAGGCTTCTAGGAAGGGTTGCCCTCCGTAAGCTTTGCCAGTGAATTCTCATAGACCAGAGGCCAGGGCGGGAGAGGTTTACCCAAGGTCCTTATCAACTTGACACAGCCTATATGACCTGACAGGAAAACCTCAGCTGAAGAATTGCATGGACCAGATTGGCCGGTGGACACATCTGTGGGGGAGAGGGCATTGTTATTAATGGATGTAGAAGGGCCCAGCCCACTGTGGGTGGCACCATTCCCAGGGTAGATGGTCCAGAGCTGTGTAAGTAAGCTAGCTAAGTTTGAGCCTGAGGGTGAGCAAGGCAGCCAGCACAGAGTTCCTCAGTGGTCCCTGATTTAGGTTCCTGCCTTGATTTTCCCTCAATGATGGCAAGCCAAAGAAGGTCTTTCTCTCCTCTGCTAATGTGCTTCCGGTCAGAATGTTTGCTCATAGCAACAGAAAGGCAAGGAGGACAGACTATGTCTGGGGTTTCCCACACAAGCATACAGGTCTAAAGTCTGATGCCCTATGGCACTGGTTCTCAGCCTGTGTGTCGTGACCCCACATAGGGGTCTCATATCAGATATCCAGAATATCAGATATTTACATTAAGATTCATAGTTATGAAGTATCGATGGAGTTATTTTATAGTTGGGGGTTACCCCAACATGAGGAACTGTGTTAAAGGGTTCCCAGCATTAGGAAGGTTGGGAATCACTGATCTATGGTGTTCATCCCAGGGCTGAACCATCCCAGGGCGATGGTGAACCCAGGGCTCTGGGTATGCTAGATCGGGAAGCCTGCAAGATTTCAGCGAAGGTTCTGTTTCAGGCTAGACTCAGCTACTTGTTACAAGGGTAGGTTGTAGTCTGTGCACCCATCAAGTTAGGTTGCAGGTCACTAGTGTGTGGTGGACACCTTTAAGCCCAACTGAAGTATGCCGTGCCATAGTCAGGGCTCTCTAGAGAGACAGACCTGATGCAATGAATATCTGTATATTAAAAAGGGATTTCTTAGAGCGGCTTATAGGCTGTGGTCTGGGTGGTTCAACAGTGTTGGTTCCGCTACAGAACAGCTGAGAATTCAGCAGTCCCTGTCTGGTGCTAGAGGCCTCGAGTATTCCTGGAGAGAATGCTGGTCTGCAGTCTATGCCAGCATCCCAAGGAAGTTAGTTCTATTTTTTTTTTTAATGCCATGCAGTCATTTTAGATAAACATTTTTTGTTCTTGTTTTTTCAAGACAGAGTTTCTCTGTAGCTTTGGAGCCTGCCCTGGAACTAACTCTTGTAGATCAGGCTGGCCTTGAATTCACAGAGATCCGCCTGCCTCTGCCTCCTGAGTGCTGGGATTAAAGGTGTGCACCCACCACCGCCTGGCAAGGAAGTTAGTTCTAAATGCAGGTGAAGGAATGCCTCAGCCGCAGGATAGATGGACTTGCCAGCAAGAGTGAGAGCAAGCAGGCAGAAAGCAGTTTCCTTCTTTACATTCATTCATTCATTCCTTCATTCATTCATTCATCTATCTGTCTATCCATCCATCCACCTATCTGTCTCTCCATCCATCAGTCCATCTATCTATCTATCTGTCTGTCTGCCTGCCTGCCTGCCTGCCTATCTATCTATCTATCTATCTATCTATCTATCTATCTATCTATCTATCTATCTATCTATCATTTATTTTTTGTTTTTTCCAGACAGGGTCTTACTATATATCCCTGACTGTCTTAGGACTCAGTAAGTAGACCAGGCTGACTTTGAACTCACGGAGATGTACCTGCTTCTTCCTCTGAGTCACGGGGACTAGAGGTGTGCACCACCACGCTTCGTGTGCATGTGGGTGTCAGATGGTAACTTGCGGTAATCCTTTCTCTCCTTCCACCACATGGGATCTAGGGGTTGGAGTCATGTCCTCAGGCTTGGCAGCAAGCGCCTTTACCCGCTGAGCCATCCCTCTGCCCCCCTCGGGAGTATTTCAGAAGGCTGACCTTGAGATTGTACTGAACGTCGACATGCCTGAATGGTCTACATAAGCTGGGATGGGGGCAATGGCTGGGAGCAGCTGCCTGCACATGAGCATCTCAGGGCTGAGCCTATAATCAGTGTCACACAGAGCCACCCTTCGCCTCTTGTCTGATCCCAGCATCCCTGGAGATGCTGAGTGCTACAGCCACTTCACCGTGACGGAAAGATTAAGCCACCTATTGTACCGAGGGGCGAATCATCCTCCGAGGCTTTTGTGCGAGCAAATAGAATATATCTATCTGCATCCCAGGGAACCTAGGACACCTTGAAATAACCTGATGTCTTGAAGCGCAGTCAGTTGAAATCTTTAAGCTTCTGAGTTGGATGGCTTTCCTCATGATCACACGCTGTCAGTTACGAGAGGAGGATGTGTGTGTGTTGTGTGTGTGTGTGTGTGTGTGTGTACATAGGTATGTGCTTGTTTGTGTGCCTATGGATACACGTGTGTCGGTGTCAGATAACAATTTTAGTTATTTCTCAGAAACTTGTCATCTTTTTCCCCCCCTCATCAATGATTTTATTTTATTTTTTAAATTAGTGCATACATGTGTGGGTTTGTGTATGTAAGTTCAGGTATCCATAGGGGCCAGAACTGGTTATCAGACCACTTGGAACTGGAGTTAATATAGACAGTTGTGAGTCACTCGATGTGAGCACCGAGGACCGACCTGGGTCCTTTCCAAGCCCAGCACACACTTCCAGTGGTTGAGATATCTCTTCAGCCTTCCATCTTTGTGTTTTGGGATAGGGTCTTTCACTGGTCTGGAGCTCTCCAAGTAGGTTAGCCTGGCCAGCCAACAAGCCCCAGGGATCCTCCTGTCTCTGCCTCCCAGTGCTGAGATTACAAGGATGCACATTCCATTTTTTAAAAAAATTTAATTCTTGATCAATTCTTTGGGCATTTCACTTCATGCACCCCAATCTCACTCACCTTCCAGTCCCTCCATATTCTCTCCTCACACCTGCAGCATCCTCCCCAATGCCCCCCAGATCAACTGAAAAATTAAATAAAACAAATAAACTGACCTTGCTCCTGCGTCGTTTCAACACCTCTTCATCCTAGTGCTATGGGTTCTGAGAGTCAAACTCAGGTCTTCATGCTTGCACAACAAGTGCTTTCCCACCTAGCTCCCTCTCCCCAGCTCTGAGGATAGAATGTATACACACACACACACACACACACACACACACACACACACACACACATATATATATGCAGATTAACTTCCAGCAAGAAGCTTGAGAATAAGAGTGCTGGCTCCTACCTGCACTCATACACATGTAAACACACACATACACACACATGCATGCACGTGCACATACATACACATATGCATGGATGCACACGCACGCATGCACACCCATGTGTACACTTTTCCCTTCTATTCTGAGTGATCAGATACACCCTGACTTTCAGTGGGTGTTTTGAGAAGTGTAAAGGAGTGGCCGTTCAAATCGAAAGCTGAACTAGACATGCTTTTCTTTCTTCTTTTTTTGTGGAGCACAGTTTTAATTGAAAGAGCAATCGGTGGGCAAGCTGCAGCACACGTTTCCTTGGGAGCAAACAAAGTAAGGCTGTCACTTAAAACACAATAGCATGCAGGATGTGTTATCAGTGATGGAATGGAAGCGCCTCGCTGAACCGTGCAGTTTTGGGAAATGTATCTGCCACCGTGAGGTGGGTAGTTTTCCAGTCCCGAACGGCTTTTCTGATGTGACGGCTGGGCCTATGAACAAACACAATTATTTGGCATCATATAGTAAAGGCTGTAGATATTCAGATATGTGTGAGGGATTCATGCGTTTTAGATCTTTAGACATTATTTATCTATTAACTTAGTGTGTGTGTGTGAGTGTGTGAGTGTGTATATGTGAGTGTGCATGTCTGTGAAAACTAAAGGACACCTTGTAGGGAAGTTGGTTTTCTCTTTTCATTGTGTGAAACAGGGATCAGACACAGGTCATCAGGCTTTGGGGCAAGGGCCTTTACCCACACACTGAGTCATTTGGCTGCTTCTCTTGTTTTGTTTTTCCTTCTTGAGACAGGGTTTCACTATATACCCTTGACTGACCTGGAACTCGCTCTATAGACCAGGCTGTTTTTGAACTCACAGATCTGCCTGCCTCTGCTTCCCAAGTGCTGGCATTAAAGACATGCAGTACCATGCACAGCCTGGTCCACATTTTAAGTATATGTTTAACTTTGTAGGTCATGCTAGTGAGACTTTGGGTACACTGTAGGGCACCTAATTTTTTTTTATTAATATGGGCATTTTAAAAAAACATGTCATCAATCTTTTGTGAATTTTTGTTTATAAAGATTACCACCAAAATGTGTCTAGTTCCACTTTTCTGTCAAATCTGTGGACAGTCTTGGGGAACAGTGTTAATGCTTCATTTTATAAGCTTGATGATCCCCAGTCTCTTTGGTGTGTTTGTGTGTGTGTGCACATGTATACACGTGTGTGATTACGCATGAGCAGTGAGTGCCATGTGTGAGGGGGCCAGAGGAAAACCTCAAGTGCAATTCCTCAGGCTCCATCATCTTGTCTGTCTGAGGCAGGCTCTCTCACTGACCTGGATCTCACTGAGTAGCTGGCTGGCAGTGAGCCCCAGGGAACCTTCCTGTTTGGTTTCTAGTTCTGGGATTACAAGCTTACAGCACCAAGCCAGTCTTTTCACATGGGTTCTGGGACTTGAACTCAGGTCCACATGCTTGCAGTTCAGCTACTTACCAAATGGGCCATCTCTCCAGCCCTTGCGATTGCATTTTAGCCTTTGCTGAGCTCACCAACATCACTCCTCAACCTTGGTGTTGGGAAATGCTACTAAGATCACCTACTTTGTCTCTTTTTATAACGTTACTTAAAATGGCAAGTGTTTTTGATGTGAATTTTTTAAGTCCTAGAAAATTGTCTCTTGCTAAACCATTGATTTTTGCTTTCCCTTCACTTATTCTGGCTTCTTCTTTAGGGGTCTTGCTATCCTAGAGATGAGATATTGGCTTTCTAGCCCTCATGAAAGTCATTAAATCCCTGTCTGTGTGCTTCTTCTTGCCTCCCTCGCTATTATTGTGCTTACCTAATCCATTATACACCACCAGACTGCCCTCTCCACGTCTTAATTTCTGTTTCTCCATGCCTCTAATGTGTATAGTAACTCTGCTACCATTGTTACTTTCTGTCTGTTCTTTCTGCCGGCCTTGACATCACCCGTGCCTACATGCTTAATTTCATCATTCAAAACTAGCTTTATGGAGTTCAAATTTTTCCTCTGGGTGTAGGTGTGCGTATGTTTTTCTGTGTATGCATATTTGTACGTAGGTGCATGTGTATGTGTGTGTGGGAGCTGGAGGTCCACTTGACTGGATTGGGAATCACCTAGGAGACACACTTCTAGACATGCCTGTGAGGGAGTCTTCAGAGACGATGAACTGAGAGGGAAAGAGCCATCCTGAATGTGGGCAGCATGTATGCCGTGGGCTGGGGTCTTGGATGGAATGAAATGAGAAAAAGGACGAAGTGCCAGGTGTACCCGTGTCCATTTCTCTCTTCTTCCTGAGTGCCCACTCAGTGTGACCAGCTGCTTCACACTTACACCATGGTGTGTCTCCAGAGCCAGTCACGTTGACAGTCAAGATTAGCCATCACTGTGATGATGCATCTCTGTGTGGCAGTGTCCACAGGCTTAGCCTTTAGGAGGTTGAGTCAGGAGGAATCTAACCTCAGGGATCAATCCGTTGAAAGACTCAGGTGTTTTTGTTTTTGCTTTTTTTTTTTGGTTCTTTTTGAGACAAGGTCTGTCTACATAGCCCAGGTTACCCTCGAACTCAGGTTACCCTCTGGTGCCTGAGGACTGGGATTAAAGGTGTGCACCACCATACCTGGCAAGACTCAGCTTTGAAAACAGACTTATTTTTATTTATATGCGTGTCTCTGTGTATATATGTGCATGTATGTAACCTTGGAGACCCGAAGAGCGTGCTGGAGCTCCTGAAGCTGGAGTTCTGGCAGTTGTAAGCCTCCAGATGTGGGGGATGGAAACTCAACGTTCTTCATCAGGTGCCATCCTTGCAGCCCTCGGCTGATTGACAGCTTAACAGGCAAATGGAAATTTTTGGAGGTGGGACTTGGTTAGGGGAGGAGGCCATGAGATGCCTAGCTACTTCTTTCTCTGTTTCCAGGATACACTGATGTAAGCAGTTTTATTCCATCACGTGCTCCCTCCATGATGTCTGCCTCACCATAGGCCTACCAACAATGGAGTCAAGTGACAATGGCGTGAAACCATAAGAAGAAACAAACACCCCTCTCCTCCTTTTCTCCTTTCGTTTGTTTATTTTGAGACAGACAGGGTCATACTCTGTGTAACCCAGGCTAGCCTGAAATTCTCTATGTAGCCCAGGCTGGCCTCAAATTCATGGCCATCCTCCAAATTCCAAATACAGCAATGGCAAACGTGAGATACCATGTACAGCTACGTCTCTCCTCTCTTAACTTGATGTCTTAGTGTCTTTTGTTACAGTCATGGAAAGCTGATGAACATGGTTGCACAAAAGACATGTTTCCCTGAAAAATCCACCGATTACAGGAAACCAAAAAAAAAAAAATGACTTGGGATGCATCTGTTTTGTGTTCCTAAGGAGGTTTGTTTTAAACTCCCGAGCCTCCTATTTCTATGTCCCAAGTGCTGGGATTACAGGTGTGTGTCACCATGCTTGGTTTTTGGCTTCTTCTCCCTTCCTTTCTCTTTGTAGTCAAGGATAACCTTGAACTGCCTCTACCTCTCAAGAGCTGATATGCCAGGCGTGTACCACCACAGCCTATTTATGTAGGACTGGGGTTCAAAGCGAGGCTTCATATACTCTGGCTAAGCACCCTGCTCACTGAGGTACATGTTGGACCCCAAAGTCTCAATTTCTTCTGCAGGCTTTTTCCATGTGGAAAAAAGATTCAAGTCTTTCCTCTTTTGTTTTTATTTTTTTTATCCTTCTTGTTTATTAACAGTTTTTAAATGTACATATCAATGAAGTTTTGTATGATATCTCCATATGCGCATACATGCTGGCATGTTTACAGAGCTTGGTCCTGAGTACATCTTGCCCAACAGTTGCATCCTGCCCAGAGGACAGCATATTCCATAGTACCCTTCCCAGTCCTCTGATTCTTCATTCTTTACACTCCATCTTCCTTGATGTCCCCTGAGGTTTTTTTCGGGGTGGGGTGGGGTTGACATAGTTGTCCCATCTCTTGCTGAGTCCTCACAGTCACTTGTTCTCAGAGATGAACAGTTATACATCTCTACACGAATCACCACCCACCTCGCATAAGCGCATAAGCGGTGTCTCTTGTTTCTCTTGCGAGAAGCGTGGTTATGCTGGAGGATATTTACGTTTTCATTCCACTAAAGATGTTTGTTAAACCCATCTGCGCCAGCACTGGATGTTCTTGATCACACGTAGGCAGGAGGTGCATGGGCAGGAAATACATCGGGATGTAGCTCACTCCTGATTGGATGTAGGCACTTGGGGGGGGGCGCGGGGAGGGTTACATAGGCAGGAACTACGTCAGGTATATGCTTGCCACTGATTGGACCTTATGAGAAGTACTTGATTACACGTAGGCAGGAGATGCATGGGCAGGAAATACATCGGGATGTAGCTCACTCCTGATTGGATGTAGGCACTTGGGAGGGGGCGCGGGGAGGGTTACATAGGCAGGAACTACGTCAGGTATATGCTTGCCACTGATTGGACCTTATGAAAAGTACTTGATTACACGTAGGCAGGAGATGCATGGGTAGAAAATACATCGGGATGTATGTAGCTCACTCCTGATTGGATGTAGGCACTTGAGGGGGGCGGGGTGGGTTCATAAGCAGGAAGTACGTCAGGTATATGCTTGCCACTGATTGGACCTCATGAGAAGTGTGGTGGATTTGTGGGATTACATTTTAAACCTTTGCAAGGCGTGACTCGTCGTCATTTTCTGGGAACCTGGAGATGTACCCGGCTAGAGTCCTTCAACCTGTCCAGTACTTAATTGAAGCTTGCTTCAAATTTGGTTTTGAACTGTGGTAATGGTCTTATTCTTTCTTTCTTTTCTTTTTTTAAATTGATTTTTATTGAGCTCTACATTTTTCTCCGCTCCCCTCCCTGTCTCTCCCCTCCCCTCCTTATTCTTGACAGATGGGATTAATACTCTGACCAAGGTTGAGAGCAGCACTAATCTATTGATATAAACATATATATTTAGAAGGCAGTTTGATAATGTTAGGATTCAGTCATTTTGCTGGCCTGCCCCCTGTCACCTGACAGGATGCACTCAGGGTCCTAGGGCTGCTGAGTTACTATGTAGTCTGTGCACATGCCCTATGTCCTCTTTTATAAGACGAGCTCTGCCCATTCCAGCAGGCAGCTCTCTCTCTCTCTCTCTCTCTCTCTCTCTCTCTCTCTCTCTCTTTCTCTTTCCATCTATCTCTCACCTGTCAAGGTCCCTCATATCAAAACAGATGACACAACCAGTCAGAAAAAAATATCAACAGGTTCTTCCCTAGGGCCGATGGCATCCCCAGCCATAGGTTTGGACCATTTTTTTTTTCTTTTTTGTTTTTCAGTGTTCTGCCTGCTTGTATGCCTGCAATGCAAGCCAGAAGGTGGCACCAGAATGTATTATAGATGGTTGTGAGCCATAATGTGGTTGCTGGGAATTGAACTCACGACCTCTGGCAGAGATGGCAGGGCTCTTAACCTCTAGGTCATCTCTCCAGTCCCCCAGGTTTTGACAATTTTTAAAGTAACAGGCATGCATGAATTTTCTACTGTGGAATAGGCCTGGGGTTTATTGAAAGATCAGTTGGCTGCCCTTCTACCGCTACACGTTGTCTAGGTGTAATGGCACCATTGGGTACACCCTGCCTGCCATGGCATTATTGCAGTATGCAGTGTCCAGTGCTAGGCAAAGTCTTTCCTCACCCCCACCAGCCTGTCCTATTTCTTTGACAATAACATGCCGTCAGGTTCTGTTTATGTCTATACCTGGTCCTAATAACCTCTTGTATATGGAGATCTAAATCTTCCCCATGATTGTAGATGCTTTCAGCTGCTGTTTCACTGAATAGATGCCTATGTCCACATCTTCGTTTCCCTCCTCCACTCTCCACAAAATGAGGGTGTTTGTTCACTGAGTGGTTTTCCACAGATGCTCGAATACTTTCTTCATTTTTTGCAGTCTTTTATGTGCTGTGGTATTTCAAAAGATCTACCCTTTCCCATATTCTTTCACTTGCTTCTTTAAACCTGTTTCAGCTTCCAGCCAGGTGGCTAAGCTGTTTCTTTGTAAAATCTCATCTTGTCTCACTCAAACCCTACTTTCTCCTGCTTCTTCTTTCCTTTCTTCTTCTTTTTGTTTTTGTTTTATTTTGCCACTTAGTAGATCAGGCTGGTCTTGAATTCACAGAGATCCACCTGCCTCTGCCTCCCAAGTGCTGGAATTAAAGGTGTGGGCCACCACCTCTGGCCTCCATTGCCTTTCTAATCAGTTTACTGATTATCATAATTTCTTAGAACATCCTGAACTTTTTCTTTTTCTTTTTTTTTTAACATTTATTTATTTATTACATACACAATATTCTGTCTGTATGTATGCCTGCAGGGCAGGCCAGAAGAGGGCACCAGACCCCATTACAGATGGTTGTGAGCCACCATGTGGTTGCTGGGAATTGAACTCAGGACCTTTGGAAGAGCAGGCAATGCTCTTAACCTCTGAGCCATCTCTCCAGCCCCCTGAACTTTTTCTTAAGCAATCATTTTCTAGGTTTCCTAAGAGGAATATATATGAGGGAATCCGACTCCTAGAATATTGCAGATCTGGCAGTAGCTCACTTGGGTGGCTCCTGGCAGTGACATTCTGAAGCTACGGAGATTTCAGGTTACTTCTCTAAGTGGGATTCAGCCTTGTGAAGGATTTGAAACTTTCCAGTTGCTAGAGTTGCCACCATCCACACCCTTGGGAGATTCTCTACAGTGACAGAGGGGTTTTGTGTTTTTTCTTGTTCTGTTATCAGGTCTCTGAATCATACATGACTTCATTCTCTCCATTGCTGAGTTCCATGGTAACCTACCTTAAAATGTAACAATAGACTTTTTATCATTTCTCTTCTGTTTGGAGGAGAATGTTTGTGAGGGGCATTTCCGGATAGCCATCTTGAGTGGTCTCTTGCTTTCACTTTCCTGTCTCTATTTGTGTACCACATGTGGGCCTGGTGTCCGTGGAGGTCAGAATAGGGTGTTGGATACCCTGGAGCTGGAGTATGGGCAGCTGTGAGCTATCATATGGGTGCTGGAATCGAATCTGAGTCTTAGTTTCAGAGGTTCAGTCCATTATGATCATGACGGGGAGAATGGCAGTGTGCAGGCAGACATGATGCTGGAGGAATAGCTGGGAGTCCTACATCTTGACTCAGAGGCAGCAAGACGTTCACTCAAAGCTTTTCCTTCTTAAACAGCAGCCCACACACTGACTCTGAATTATGTCTTTCTCACTGGCCCAATAAATGGTAGAAACAGTTGCTAATCACTGGATTTATCATGTAGATATATTATGGCCATTTGTTCATGATGAGATTTATTGCAATAAAATTGATTTGCTCTAGTGTCCTTTTTAATAAGGCAAAGGAGACTATGTAACTCTTCAGTTTTATGTGCTTCCGTTGATGTGACAGTTCAGCTAATGCACAGCTGTCCGGTGTTTGAACTCTGCTCACATACAAAACAAACAAACAAATAAACAAACAAAAACCCAAGCTGGTTGGTATTTTTCAGCAAACTCCTTCCTAGCAAAGGGCAGTTTCCTAGGAGAGATGCTTAGTATTGTGTGGCTATTTCATCCAAGTTAGAGGGGAGAGACTAAGACTCAGAATGTGAACCCAATTCGTTAGTCTCAGGAAGTTCCTGAAACTTACAAGACTCAGAAAGCTATAGAAGCAGTGACCAGTTTCTGGGGAGAGGAGATCCAGGCTAAGCTCCCTACAAACCAGTGAGCTCCAGGATTGTCACCCCTTACCTGTCCTCTGTATGTGAGCCCAATAAATGCACTGATTTTTCAAGTTGGATTTCGTTGGCACTGTTTCTTTGTTCTGTTGCCGGTGTCCCAATTACGGGGACATAGACACTTGTCGACAACTGCACCCCAAAAAAAGCCACACACTACCCAAGAAAGCCACAGAGTCAGGGTTTCTTAAGGGCATTTTTAGTTTTAACCTTTCCTTAGCTGTTATTTCCCCAGGAGACTCAGCTCAGAGCCCTTAAACACGTGAGCCAGTATGTGCCCCTGTGTCTGTTGGGTAACTCCTTGAAAGTCTCTGACGAGGTCCTAGGATTTGGCAAAGCACAGTTTGAAAGCCATTGGTGATGATGCAGGGTTTGCAGGCTGAGCCTGGCTCAAGAGATTCTCAGCCTTCCTCTTTTCTGCGATACTGAAGTCCTTATGGTAGTTACTATTTGTTGCTGTGACAAGCATCATGACCGAAAGCAACTTGGTGTAGGAAAGGGTTTATTTCAGTTTATAGATTATAATCTATTACCAGGGGAAGTCAGGACAGGAGCCCAAGAGAGGAACCTTGCAGCAGGAACCGTAGCAGAGACTGTAGAGGAATGCTTGCTTCCTGGCTTGCCTCCCCTGGCTTGCTTAGCTACATTTCTTAGACATCCCAGACCCACCTTCTTAGGAATGGCACTACTCACAGTTGTCAGGGGTCTCCTACATTAATTAGCAATTAAGAAAATGCCCTGTAGATGTGGCCACAGACCAATTTGATGGAGGCAATTCATCAATTATGTTTTCTTCTTCCTAGGTATGTCTAAGTTTGTGTCAAGTTGGCAAAATGCAAGCAACACAGTTAGCTTTCTCATCACTGTGACCAACCTAAGGGAGAAAGGGTTTCTTTTGGTCCAGAGTTTGAAGGGTTAAGGTCCATAGTGGCCAAGGAGACTTGGCTCTCTGCTGTAGCAGCAGGATCGTGGAGCTGCTGGCTCATATCTGAGCAAGATGTCGGTGGATCAGGAAGCAGAGGGTAGGGAGGGAATGGAACCGAGTTATAAACCTCAAGGTGTTTATATCTGCATGTGGGTATCTATGTATAAATAGTTAAATGTAGATTTTACATATGAGAGAAATTGTGTGGACATTGGTAGATACTCCTTTTTTCCTTCTCTTTCTTTTTGGTGATCCGCTGGGTTTCACTGGTGTTGGTTGCAGGAATATGGGGAAGGGGTTATTTATAGAAGTATGGACAGCTTACCAGTGGTTACACTAGTGAAGGAAATGTTTATTCTCCCCTAAGAAACTGTTCACTGCTTACAAATCTCCAGGAGAGACCGGAGCCTTGTGAATCTCTCCAGCATCCATGATGGAAGGATGGCAGGTCAAATCTTGTGTAGGTCTTATGCAGGCAATCATCATGACTGATTGTCAAAGAGTAATGGCCATGTTCCATACATGTTTGTTCCATATAAACATCCTTCCCTTTCCTTTGTCACTTACATTTCATCTGCCCCCAACTACTGAAATGCCCTCTGAGCCTTGAAGGAAGTTTTATAGATGTCCCATTTAAAAGAGCTTTATTTTGATGTGTGTGTGTGTGTGTGTGTGTGTGTGTGTGTGTGTCTATGTACATGATTGTGTACTTGTGTATGCCAGTGCCCGTGGAGGCCAGGAGAAGACATCAGATTCCTTTGTAGCTGGAGTTATGTGCATTTATAAGCTGCCTGACATAGGTGCATGGGACTGAACTCTGGTCCTCAGCAAGTGCTCCTAACCACCAAGCCTAGTTCCTTACACATCTCATTTAGAACTAAGCCTTCAACAATCACATATTCTCAGCAATTTGGCCAGTTTAAGTATCAGCAGGAATCGCTGTTCACACAGAAAAGAAGCACGTATTGCCAAAGCTGACAGCGGTATTGGTGGCCATTTCTTAAAATCCCCTAGAAGACTCTCATGTGTGTGTTGGGCTGAGAATGACCAAGTGCATTACTGACATGATGTTAACTGGAAAGGGATCCCTGCTTATGACGATTATTAACTATGTCTGTTGACCCCGAGGTCTCTGCTCTAGGATATTCTTTTTGTTTATGGAGTTATGTTAGAGGGTGTTTAAGGGTCCCTTCAGGTCTCACACCCTGCACGTCTGTGACTCAGGGCAGTGTGTGGAGTAGATCCTGTGAACCAGAGGTAATGTCTAGTGGTGACACTGTTTGTCACTTCATTACCGGTGGGAGAAAGGCTCTTCAAAAGCCTTTGCAATGGCTGTCATCACCCAGGTGAGGTACACCCACGTGTCAGTCAACTCTCCATGCTTCTAAGGCCAGCGGGGTGATAAATGTGCCGGCTTTGAACCATCTGAGGCCAGTGTTCCCAGCTGTCAGCAGCTGAGCATATTAACCGTCAGATTCATGGTGACCCCCAGCCCCTGTCAGTCTCAGCAGCTCCTTACCGGTCTGGGAGATTGACAGCCCTGTCTTGTCAGTTTGTCAAATCGGATGACATTCTCTACAGATTTGGCTCTGCACAGACAAGGGAGCTGTCACGGATACCTTGTCGAAGCAGGCAAGCCGTCGGCAAGTCCCTGCAGTTCTGTGTAAAGAGAATGGCGCATGTAGGTATGCGACAGCATTATTAATGTAAGAACATTTGCAAATTAGAGCTTGTTGCTTCCTCAGAGGAACTCAACAATCATGAAATCCTAACCGCTGAGACACAAAGCGGAAGTCTGCCTTGGGAGTGATGGTTGCAATTTCGCAGCCTCCGTTTTTGTTTTTAAGATTTATTTTATTCTTATTTGTGTGCATGTCACACACACACACACACACACACACACACACACACACACACACACTCTTAGGACTGGAGTTAGAGGCAATTATTTGCTACCCAAATGTGGATGCTGGGAATTAAACTCTGGTCCTCTGCAAGAGCAACAAATGTTCTTAACCACCGAGTGACCTCTCCAGCCCTGCCTGCAGCGCTCTCCTTCAGCGGAGGGAACCTCTTAAAAAGCAGTGTGCACTGGAATTAACAAGAAGGCTCTTGCTGATTGTTGGTAGCCACCAAGTTGAGAAAAGAATTTGAGCCATATGTTCGCTCTAATGAAGCTGATACATTTCTCTTCTGGGCATGCACGTAAAGCGTTCAGTGTTTACGTAATTTCTTTTGTACTGAACATTTCAACATAGTCACAGATCAGAAGTATGCCAAGGGGCAGGACTTCCTCTTCCAGTAACAGGATATATCTTATCAAATTGTGCTTTAAAATTTTATTTTGTAGGGGCCTAGAGAGATGGCTCAATGGTTCAGAGCACTGGCTGTTCTTCTAGAGGACCAGATTCAATATCCAGTGCCCACTTGGTAGCTCACAGCTTGTCAGAGATTTCCGTCCTAGGGGGCCAAGTGCCCTCTTCTGTGCTCAACAGCACTGCATACACATGCAACCATAACAACTAAACACATAAAAATAAAAACAAAACCATGATGTTCTGAGGCTGGAGAGATAGCCCAGTAATTAGAAGTGATTGATTCTATTGCAGAGGACCAGAGTCCAGTTCCCAGCGACTCACAATTGCCTATAAACCTCAATTATAGGGGATTCAATGCCCTCTTCTTTCCTCTATGGGAGTGCTCTCTCTCTCTCTCTCTCTCTCTCTCTCTCTCTCTCTCTCTCTCTCTGTGTGTGTGTGTCTGTCTGTCTGTCTCATGCATGAATGCATGCCCCAAAACACATGCACACTCCCAGAATGTGTATATACATGCATGAATGTACACACATACCCATACCCTGAAATCTTTTTTAAAATTGATTTTATTGAGCTATACATTTTTCTCTGCTCCCCCCTCCTCTCCTTTCCCTTTCTGCCTTCTCCCATGGCCCCCATGCTCCCGGTTTACTCAGGAGATCTTGTCCTTTTCTATTTCCCATATAGATTAGATCCACATATGTCTCTCTTAGGGCCCTCCTTGTTGTGTAGGTTCTCTGGGATTGCCACACACTGAAATCTTAAAACTTGTTTATGTATTTTTCAGAAATACAGATTGCTACATGCAATATATAATTTATATGGTCTGACTACTCTATGTTCTTGCAGAAGGACATTGAGATCCTGTTTTGGCAGTTCCTTCTGGCATGGTAATACAGTTGCTCTTATACCCTTAACTGAATGTTTTTTCTATTGGAGAAGGTTGTCCTCTTTGATGAAACACTCAGCTTTAGAAATAAGGTTCATGTCGTGGTAAAGGAGGAGCTATAACCATCTTGGCAGAAATGAAGATATTCTAAGGAGAGACGTTTGTCCCCCTCCTTTCGCTATGTGACTATTGAGACAATAGACTCTAAGAAGTTGGACTTTATCCAGGAATGTTAAGCTGGAAAAGGGAATATCTGAAGTCTGGTTCAAGTCAGAGAGGGAATGTTTTTCTTGGGAAGAGATTCCACACAGTTCTGACAGCTTCTCAGATCACTTGCATTGTAGCTCAGACAATGGTGGCGTAGGGATGGGTAGGACCACACCTTGCCCAGGGTTGCCCAGCTATGAATACCTCTTGCCCTCTATTTAAACTTCAGCCTCAGTAACGCTTTACTGAGTGAGATCCTTCGTCTGGCGAAGGACGGCTATGCAGTCGGAGGCCCACATTGGAGCAACGGATTGAGCCCCCCGAGGTCCGGAGGGGGAGCGGAAGGAGGAGGAACATGAAAGACGAAATCAGTACTGCGAGGGATGCTATCACCCACTGATACAAGGGAACGGATCTGATGAGAATTTACCAGGGCCAGTCGGACTGGGACTGAACGAGGACGTGATCTAGCCAGATTCTCGGAATTTGGCCGGATTCTCTGACTGTGGCTGGCCCGGGGTCTTTCTGAAAAGCCATTGACTATGACACTGGGACCTGTTTCCTCTGCATATGCTGGATTTTGGGGATCCAGTCTGTTTGGACTCTCGCCTTCCTGGACCTGGAGGGAGGGGGAGGGAGCTGGAGCTTCCCACAGGGCAGGAAACCCTGACTGCCCTGGGGGACGGAGGGGAAGAAGGGGGGGAGTGGGGGGAGTGGGAGGGTGTTGGGAGGGGGGGCGGAAATGGAAACTTTTATAATTTAATAAAATTTACTAAAAAAAAAAAAAAAACTTCAGCCTCATGTCCTGACCCCAAAGATAGACTAGAAGAATCACTTGGACTTCTGCATTTGTTCTTCTTCCTAATGTCTTGAAAGTTGACCTGTTGAGTAAGAGTAATAGCCTAGCTTGTTAGGGCCACCAGAGCACAGGCTTTGACGCTAAAACTATGGTAATAGGGCCATCCACGTAGCCAGCAAATCGGCTGAATTTACCCTGGCCATCAGTGGAGTGACAGATGTCACAGCTAGAGGGACATTACAGCCTCTAACTGCACTTCAAATGCTTTAACAAATGAGGTGAGTTCCTCCCTTGCCAAGGTTTATGTGTGTACCATGTATCCTGTCTGTCAAGGATACGTACCAGTCCATTCAAATAATCCCAGGCTCTGCTTGTCCATTAACCTGATTTAGTCATCTGGTCTACTTCTTCAGAGTCAGCAACATAGAGATGTTTAGTAAGTTTCATTTATTTCTTGAACTTCTTGGGGAGTCTGTTACTCCTGCCAAGATTCTGGAGGGGCAACCAGAATGACTATTCTTTGAAGACCCGTGGTCTCTAAATGCTTCCCCACATGTGCACTGTATCAACTAGCATTGTGTTTCTGTGCCCAAGAAGAGCAACTTATGAGAGGAAAGATTTATTTTGGTTCATGGTTTTGGAAATTTCAGTCCATGATTGTTTGACTCCGTTGCTTTGGGTCTGAGGCAAGAAAGAATATCATGGTGGTAGAGGAGATTGTTTACTTCATGGTGGCTGGGAGGCAGAGGTAGAGAAAGAAAGGTATTGGGGACAATAAGGACCCTTATGGCACATGCCCCAGTGACCGATTTCTTTCAGACACACCATCTTTTAATAGTCTGTGAGTGTACCATGCATCAGTGGATTAGCGCATTGTTGTGTGACTTCCTGGAGAGATGTAGACAAATATAGGGCACCAAGGACAGATCAGACAAATGACTCCACCCAAGTCTAGTTTAGCGAAACAGTGAGCTTATTAGGGTTACTTACAGAAGTACAGGTGAGGGGTTATTTACAGGAACATGAATAGCTCGAAGACAATTCCATCACCAAAACCCCACCTCAACATGGGTGAGAGCTCATGAAACTCGTATCCCCAGAGCTCCATGGATGACTTACAGGCAGCTCCACTGGGTAGAGTCTTCCTCCCCTACCAATTGTTACTTCTTATACAACCTTGGTAAGGGACTTTATGAATCCTGTAAGCTTCTGGAACTTCCTGGGCTTTGTGAGCTTTATTTATTTCCTAGGCCTTGTGTAATTTTTTTTTTTGCACTTCCAAAGTCTTGAGACCCTACCTCTTAGGAGGGAACCTTTTAGTCTGGAGGGAGCAGCTTCATAACATCTGTTGATGAGCCAGCCTATCACGTTCCAGTCAGGCCTCTAAGCTCAGCAGCTGGCGATGAGCAGCTTTGCCTTAAAAATGTAAGCCTTGGGGCACACGTTTCTGATTTAAACTATCACAGCTATGTTTCTCAGATGCCCTGGTGTAAAAATGACGGATACACGACTGGCTGCTTTCTTGACAGAGGCCTATGGCTCTCCGACGGTTAGTGTTGACAGCCAACTGCACAGGGTCTAGGATTATCTGGGAGACAGGCCTCTAGGCATGCCTGTGGGAGATTATCTTGATTGTGTTTGTTGGGGGAAGCCCAGCCATTGAGGATTGTGCCGCAGGAGTGTCTGCGCTGTGCTCCAGCTGCCCATGTGTCTTGATTCTTTTCAAAGGTGAACAGAGAGTTGAAGGACTGGGGACAAAGACAGGGAAGACTCAGAAGAGGTGCAACCCAGCATTTATTGAAGCAGAAAGCACCCTGTTGGGAAGTGTGGTATCTCTAAAGCCGGAGGCCACCAAGTGGTCTCTGAACTCGTCCTTGGATATGGCCGCCAGATCATTGTTCCCGTTGATCTTCTTTTCCACATTTTGTTTCCTCACTCAAGACAGAAAAATAAACAACAAAAGGTGGTACTGCTTGGCTAGAATAGTCAGAAAAATATACAGTTGTTTTAAAAAAATGACTTTTACTTGACATATGGTCATGGTTGGTGGAAATTTTGTTTGATAAGCCCACTCCAGATGTTGCATGGGAAAGTCATCTCTTTCCCAAGGCAGTGGGTGGGGAGGATGGTGTTTCTTTTGTATGAGAATATTATTTCTCTTCCTTTGACTCCATCCCTGACTGCCTTCCCATTTACTAACTCCTGACTGATGGCTCCGTCCCCTGATTGGGACCCTGGACTGATAGATGGAGAGAGCCAAGATGGTAGATGTCATACCTGTTTCAAGCTCTTGCTTGCCCTGGCTTCTGCCACCAGGACAGAATGCACAACCGTGAACTGTGAGCTAAAATCAACCCTTTCCCCTTAAGTTGCTTTGTCAGAGCATCTTATCACAGCCCCGAAAAAAGTAAGATAGGACTTGTGGGAGAAACCAAAAGATTGGTAGTGATACGGACCCAGAGTCCTAAACTCAAGGAGCAACAGTGCCAACCTCAAAACCATTGGCCATCAGACTTATGCTAAAGGAGAAATGAATCACCTACTTCAGCTTAGGTTTCTGCACTTTGCTTCCTCGAGTACAAACCGTGCCTTTCAAGATTGCCAGGAAGATGTAAGACAATAAAGATGACCCATACAGACCTGATACCTGATCTTCAGGGTCATTTTATGTCAACTTGATGCAAGCAAAGTCATCTGAGAGGAAGAAACCTCAATTGAGGCAATGCTTCCATAAAATCAGTTGTGATTGATGGGAAAAACCTGGCCTGTTGTGGGTGGTACCATCCTTGGGTTGTTGGTCCTGGGTTCTATAGGAAAACAGACTGAGCAAGCCATGGGGAGCAAGCCAGTAAGCAGCACTCTTCCATAGCCTCTGCTTCAGTTCCTGCCTCTAGGCTTCTGTCCTGTTTGAGTTCCTGTCCTGGTGTCCTTCAGTGATGGACTGCAGTTTGGAAATAGATGCAGAATAAACTCTTTCCTTCCCATCTTGCTTTTGGTCATAGTGTTTCATCTTGACCAAAAGCAATAGTGGCCCTGACTAAGACACCTGACTAAGGTTAACTGGTCAGGGGCACTGCTCCCTATTCTCACAGAGAATCTTAGCTTTCTGACGCTTCTAGAAGTTACTCCCTGTTTTCCAAGAAGACCAATAATTCTTAAGGCAGAGCATCTCAGTGCTGGCAGCAGCCTGGCTTTTTCCTCTGCATCACGTGACCTTTGCCATTCGTGAGCAGAAAGTACTGTGTTGACCTTCGGAATGCTTGACTGACCCTGTAGTCATGGCAACAAAAGAAGCAGAATAACAGTCTACAGTAATGGTTGTGTGTGTGTGTGTGTGTGTGTGTGTGTGTGTATTCTTTCTGGAATTTCAGCCATTTCTTGCTCTGCCAGGTCTTCGGAGGTGTTGGAATATTTAGGTGAGGCTTGAGTGATGGTGGGACCCTGAGAAGCTCCTGTGAGCTCATCACCCGTGTTAGGATGTCATTGTTC
The DNA here is from genome assembly GCF_982192425.1 of Myodes glareolus. Classification (NCBI taxonomy): domain Eukaryota; kingdom Metazoa; phylum Chordata; class Mammalia; order Rodentia; family Cricetidae; genus Myodes; species Myodes glareolus. The sequence goes on from NC_142027.1 coordinate 112,463,389, forward strand.
TTGTTGACACTGCTGCCTTTGACTCTGTGATCCTCTGAGAGATCCTTCACCCACACACCTGTGAGGAGCCCCAATGAGCTCATTGGTTCATCCAGCTGAACTTGGATGGGATCTTTTCTCTGGTCTGCGTGTCCTATCTAGAATAAATAGCTCTTCACACGCCCCCAGGGGGAAGTCACACAGCAAGGCCATTTCCAAATGTCCTCACGGTGGAGCGGTTATTTTTCTTCCTTAACTAGTAGCAGGTGTTTGGCTGTGTCCATTAAAAGCCATTTCGTGTTCCCCTGACAAACGAGTTTTTTATTTAGTGGTGTAGGATCGATAATGCGGTACCTCATGCGAACTATTAAAATGGAAAATGTCTGCGGGGCTGACAATTGTAGCAAGATATGTACTGAGTAATAAATTACACCAAACAAAATGGGGCAACTGGCCTTATAAAAGGCGTATGTGTATGTATGTGTGTGTGTGTGTGTGTGTGTGTGTGTGTGTGTGTGTGTGTGTGGTGGGGTCATGTCTGGTTTTGTTATAAACAGCAGCCGGAGTTTCCTGGGGCATTTGGGAAGGCAGTTGATGGAACCTGGGCATCGTTCCATTTGGAGTGGGGATGTGGTTGCTCGGCTGCCTCCACTCTTCTGTGTTAGCTGATACTGATTTGGATTAAACTCCTCTTCCCTGCTTTGCAGGTTCTGATGGAGAAGTTTCTCTTCCAACTGTAGGATCTGTCCCTTAACGAGGCTGACCATCTTCCTCTCTCATGTTTGGGGGCCATCACTTCTGAGTATTGCGTAGCAAGGAATTCTGGGATTTCAGTTTGTTAGTTCTTAAAAAAGGATTTCTTTTCTTTGTAGCCATGTGTTTATAAAAATGTGCGTTTGTAGAAATGTGGTTATTTGGGCGTGTCTGTATGCACACATGCATGCAGATGCCTGTAGAAGCCAGAAGGAGGTGTTTTCCAGTATGGAGACCTTTGCTGGAAGGCTTTTGGTGGAGAAATCCTGTCTCCAAAGAGTAAACAAACAAACAGATAAAAGTGAATGTTTTCTGACGAAAGACATAAACATGTGCACACACATATGCATACATATGAACATGTATATGTAGATGCTCACACATGAAACATAAAAGATTTATTTATGTGTATGAGTGCTTTGCTCAAATGTGTGTGTGTGCTACATGTGTGTGCCTAGTGCCCATGAAGGACAGAAGAAGGCATTGGATCCTCTGGACCTGGAGTAATGGGCTGTTGTGGGCTGCTAATGTTGATGCTGGGAATCAAACATCAAAAATCAAACCTGGGTCCTCTGTAAAAATAAGAAGTGCTCTTAACTACTGAACCATCTTTCCAGCCTTGTAGCACACAAACTTGATCTTATAAGGCCCTACACTGGGCAGTGGCTTATTCAATAGTAATTCATATTTGTATAAGTCAATGTTAACCCAGAGGATATGGCTTAGATGAAAGAATACTGTCTGCTAATGGATGAAGAGAACGAGAAGAAGGAGGTTACAAAGCAAAGATGACCATTGTAGAAACAGTTGTTTTTTTTCTGCAGTTGCTAAGGACCTGCTTGATAGAGTGATCGTGTGTTGTCAGAGGGATGTAGATGTTGGTGAAGCCTGGTACCAAAATGTTCTCCATTTCCTGCCTGCTGCTATTTGTGCGTGTCCACTCTTAGCATATATGCAATGCTTTCACTCAAAAATGTGTCTGTATGTACACGTGTGTGTATGCATGTGTCTGGACATGTGTGAAGATACCTGAGGAGGCCAGAAGAAGGATTCCCTGTAGCTGGACCTACAAGTAGGCTGTGAGCTTCTGGTTGTAGGTGCAGGGAACCAAACTCATTCCCTAAGCAAGAGCAGCAAGTGCTCTTAGACACCAAACCCGTTTCCCCAGCTTCAGTACCTGGCCTCTTAGGAAAGGTCTTATTCTGAGGCGAATTTTTCATGCTTCTGTAAGTAATTCCTGGCCCATGCTCATTGTAAGGAACATCAATAAACTCATTGGTTGACCAGGTTAGACCAGGACAGGACCTTACTTTGGCCTGTCCATGTCCTCTGTATTTGGGATGAATAGGTTTCCTAACATCTCCCCTGGGAAAGTCTCACACCAGCATCCTGGACGTGAAATGCACCCTCTAGATTCACTCCACCCCCCGGGGGACTGCCTAAGGTTAGATGAGATGCTCACCTCTGTAGTCTTAACTGACATTTTTTTGATATCGGCTTTTAGGGGAAAATACTCATTTTACAGAACTTTGCATTAGAGCAGTGCTTAGTGGAGTCTTACACAGGTCTGTGATAGTAGATGACCTAGCCCACATTTAGCGGAATGCAATTTGAAGGGTTTTAAAAGAACAACGATTTATTGTCTGCCTGTGCATGTGTGTGGGCACACGTATGACATGGCATGCCGGTGGGAGTCAGAGGACAACTTGGGGAAGTTGTTTCCTTCCCTCCGCCCTGTGAGACCTGAGGATCTAACTCAGGTGCTCAGTCTTGGCAGCAAGCACCTTCACTTCCTGAGCTATCGGGATAGTACAACAACAACAACAACAACAACAATAAATGATAATAGCAAACATGTGTGTGAGTGAATGAATGTGGATGTGTATTTGCCACGAAGTGCATTGGAGACCAGAAGACGATCTCAGGCACTGGTCTTGCCTTCCACCTTGGTTGAAGCAGTCCCTTTACCATTAGCTGTTCTAAATACACCAGGCTAGTTGGCCCGTGAGCTTCTGGGGATTTTGTCTCCGCCTCCCACCTCAAAGAAGGAGCACTGGCGTTAGCGACATGTGCACCACTCTGTCTGGCTTTATGTGGGTTCAACGCCTCACGCTTCCTCCACAAGCGCTTTACCCATTTAGACATCACTCCAGGCCATGAGTGGAAGACTATGAATGACGCCCAACATCACAGGGTGGAGCGGCTCACATCTGTTATCCTATTACTTGAAAGGCAGAGGCAGGAGGATTGTTACAAGCCTGAGAACAGCATGGGCTACAAAGTGATACCCGGACTCGAAAACAACAACAAGACAAAGCAGCAATGACAAAGCAAAGCCTAAACTAGGGGAAAAGGTGATTTGATACCCATGGGGATAATTGCATTGGGGTGCCACCATCACCCCACATTCATCACTACCAGCATCCATTGATTGCTGTTCCACCTTCCAACTTCTACTCCACTGGCAAAAGCCAGAGACTCTCCTGCAGAGTTGGGCTTAATGTCTCCTATTCATTCCCTAAGTGTTGGAAAGGATAATTGGGAGGTAATTGCATTACTACACAGTTTGTAGTTAACCTTCTATTTTGGCTCTTAATGCGTGTATCTTTGCTCCAGGAGTACATTAAGGGTAATTATAGGCAATTCCCTGCCAGATCCAGGAAAGGCCTTTGCAATGAGTACAACAGCCCACCAGGAAGGAAGTCTTAGCAGAGCTGTGCTTGAATAGGATCCCAAAAGGCAAATGATTGAAGGTCAACTTGACATGAAATTTGGCCAAGTAGAGCTGGAGATAGGAGTGAGCTAAAAATTTTTTTTTCTTTTCTTAAAAATTTAAATTCTCTCTCTCTCTCTCTCTCTCTCTCTCTCCCTCTCTCTCTCTCCTGTGTGTGCATGTGAGTATGGTGCCCAAGAAAGCCAGAAGAGGATGTTGTATCCTCTGAGTCTTGAGTTTTAGGTGATTGTGAGCTACTCAAAGTGGATTCTAGGGGCCAAACTTGGATCTTTTAGAAGCTCAAATGCTGTTAACTATAGACCCATCTGTCCAGTCCCTCATCTCCTCCCCCCATATTTTTGAGATGGAGTCTCTTATAGTCTAGGCTGGCTTCCAACTCACTAGGTAGCCAAAGATGAACTCCCAATCCCTTTGCCTCTATTTCCTGAGTTCTAGATATGTTCCAGCAGAGCATTTGCTAGAATCCCCCAGTTAGGTGCTAGAGCATGGTCCAGAGGTAGAGCACATGTTTAGAACCCCCCTCCCATTGGGGGTTCTGGGGATGTAACTCAGTAGTAGAGCACTTGTAAGAACAGCCTATGAAGGACTTTGGGTATGCATTGCTCAGTAGTAGATTACTTGCCTAGCATGTTCAAGGCCCTGGGTGCTCTATCTACACACACACACACACACACACACACACACACACACACACACACAACACACAATACTCAGTTATCAATATTGCTGAAACAGTGAATATTTTCTAGACCCTTTCTTGTTACTCTTTCCAATATGTTCAATAATAATTTTCTTGATGGCCAGAGGCAAATGAAGAATGGATTTCTCCATTGATCATGTGCTGTGGGACAGTGGTCTTTTATCCTGTCACTTGTATTATTTTTTAGTAAAACTCTGATTGGCCAGTAGCCAGGCAGGAAGTATAGGTGGGGTGACCAGGCAGGAAGTAGAAAAGGGGTGACAAGAACAGGAGAATTCTGGTAAGAGGAAAGAATCAGTCTGCAGTGGTCACCCAGACACAGAGGAAGCCAGACACAGAAGAAGCAAGGTGAGAATGCCTCACTAATGAAAGGTACTCAGCCACATGGCTAATACAGACAAGAATTATGGGCTAATATAAGTTATAAGAAGCCTGAGCTAATAGGCCAACCAGTTTATAATTAATGTAGACCTCTGTGTGTTTCTTTGGGACTGAATGATTGCAGGACCAGGCGGGACAGAAACCTTGGTCAACAACCATCAGTGATTCACTGCCATTGTTTTCCATCTCCCACTGTAATTCAAGTTGAGAGGACATTTCATTGTTCCCTGACCAACAACTTGGTAAGCAAGGTGGAGGGTCAGTTGTTAACTGGGATTCACCCCTACCAGAGATAGGATCTCACTATTGTACTAAGCATTTTTGTTGAACTATATTTGATTGCCAGCCCCCAAATAATGGCCCAGAGACTTATTATTAATTATGAAAGTTTTGCCGTTAGGTTAGGCTTGTTTACAACTAGCTCTTCCAACTTAGTTAGCCCATACTTTTTAATCTGCGTTCTGTCACATGGTTCAGTTACCTCTCCTCAGTATAGCAACACCCCGAGTCTGTTGGTGAAGTCCTAGGTTCCTTCTCCTCTTCCTCCCTCTCCCCAGAAATCCTGCCATCCTCTCCTGCCTAGCTATTGACTAGTCAATACTTTATCAAACCAATCAGAAAGCTCTTGGCAAAGACATATCTTCACAGTGTACAAAAGGATTATCCCACAACATACTATGTAGCCCAGGCTGGCCTCGAACTGGAATCTTACTGCCTCGCCATTCTGAATGCTGGGATTGCAGGTGTGGGCCAGCCTACTCATCTATGTCTTTTTAAATATTCTTTTTATTAATTCTTTGAGAATAAATGTATTTTGATCATTTTTACATTCCCCTCCTTTTTTTTACAACTCCTCCCAGATCTGCTGCCACTTTCTTACGTACTTAACCCCAAATCCTCTTGTTTCGATTTGTGCTGCCCAAATATTCTTGGACATGGGGCCAGCCTCTGGAGTGTGGCTGATCTATCAGGGGTCACACCCTTAAAAAGACTCCCTCTCGTAGGGGCTATCAATTGCCAAAAGATCTTCATTAGGGGTGAAACTTTATACGCACCTGCCCTCTGCATGAGTTTTTATCTGCCGTGAGATTACACAAGTCTTGTGCACACAGTCACAGCCACTGTGAGTTCATACATGCAACTTCCCTATTTTGCCTGAAAAGCACGGCTTCAGGGTGGTCATTCATGACCTCTTGTTCTTACAGTCTTTCTGCCCCCTTTTCTGTGACAACGATCCCTGAACCCGGGGAGGAGGATATGGTGTAAATGCACTGTGGTAGTCTGATGTGATGGGTCCCCACAAACTCAAAGGGGGGCTCACTGGGGAAACAAACAACTCTTAAGGGTAGGCCCCATGCCCAGCAGGGGATGGTCAGCCTGAAGTGAACTCGGTGGCATCTTTGGAAGTTCTTTGTCTCATAATGTTGGGTCAGAGCATTTTATTTTGATTTTTTTTCTTCTTGAAGGTCCTTTGTATATTATGTTAGGGTTTCCACTTTTGTGTTTTTATGGGGTTCCTCTGTGCATGAATGTATGTGTCTGTGTCTATATGTGTTTCTTGTTCTTTTTTGACTCTTTTTCTTCTGTTTGTTTTGTCCTATTTTGATTGTCTGTTTTATCTTTTTAAATTTTATCATTATTTCTTAGATGCCTGATGGTTTTCTAAGGAGAGACAGAAAGGGTGTGGATGTGGATAGGAGGGGGAATAGGAGGCTGGGACCTGGAAGGACTAGAGAGAGGGGAAATTAATCAGAATATAGTACATGAAAAAAACTATTTTCAATTATAAAAAGTAGTTTATTCTTAACAATGTTTTAAATATGATTCAGTTTTTCAGAACAAACATCTTGGAGTAGTTCCACTGCATTAATATATAACAAAATTTTAGTGTTTTTCAGTTATAGTTTTTCATTTATACTGAGTCTGATTTTTCCAAGTCTGTTTTCCAATAATATTATATTTAATGTAATTTCATTGCATTTACCTATTTATAAAATATCTCCTTTGCTGAGAAAAAGATAGAGCCTCTTGTTCTTTGCAGGTTGACCAGTTGTGGGTCTCTATGTCAACTGTTTGCTACAAGAATAAGTTTCTCTGCAGAGGGCGGAGAGCAGCGCTAATACACGGCTACACCAGTTAGCCGTTAGGAATTGGTTCAATACCATGATCATTTAGCAGAATCATTCAGTGCTGGGTTCTTCCCTAGGGTCTTTGACATATCTGGGCATAGGTTTTCAGCCCCATTAATGATGCCAGATATGGGCTCCATTTTTGGAGCAGCCTCCGGATGCAATTAGAAAGTGTGTAGTTACTCCTTTGATGTTTGCACCACTATTGCATTGTATCTCACCAGGCCAGTTTTACTCCAGCTCATAGGGTTCACAGCGAGTGGGACTGATTGATGACTGCTTTTCTCCTCTAGTAGTGTGCACAGAACCTTCAACACTGTGTAGGCTTGCCAGTATGGATCAAGATTCCAGGTAAGTGCTAGTTTTATTTCTCTAGGTTCAAGCATGAGGCATCTTTCGCAGTAGGGTCATACTGTAATGTCTATGGGCAGCCAATGGCATCAACAATAGCCTATTTGGGAATCTTTGAGATCCTATAGTCAACAAGCCTGCTAGAGGTAACCCATTCGTAGCCTTGACCTTTTTATTTGCTCACCTGTGGTGTCCAGTAGAGGCATTGTTGCTCTGTTACAAGGTAATTCAATTTAAATTCTTTTCACACACGTATGTGTGTATTTTGAGAAAGTTCCTTAGTAGTAGGTCCCCATATGACCTTTTCAAAACGTCTTTAGTGATAGTTATTGTTTTCCATGTATTCCTTCCTCTAGTCTTTCCTCCCCCTCCCTCATTCAAAAAATTCTGTTCCATGATTCCTTCTTCCTTCTCTCTGCTGAAAGCCCCCATGCCCCCAGCCCAGGCCCTTTACCAGTTTCCTGAATTTCTTACAGCCCAGACCAGTTGCTTCTCAAGGGCCCTAGAGATATTGATGAAGATTAATGATCCTGTAAATAGGTGTACAAAAAAAAAGATGAAAACACGGATAAGGGAGAAACTGCAGCGGGTTAATAAATGAGGTGTTCGGAGGCAAGTGCCTCCAAGATTATTTTAGCAATTAGCGGGAAGCGTTTTGTCACAAACAAAATAAATCTGTAATCAGAAAACAATTCGTAATCAGCTTTGCAAGTCAAATGGCTTTCCCATCCATCGAAGGCAGCCTGAGGATTAAACGATCCAGTCAAGTATTTTCAGGGGATAAAGGCTCAGGACAGATTGTTTAGGCAATTAGTCAATAGCTAGGACCTGGGTTTTATAAGGGAGCTATCTAAGTCTGAGTGTGCTTGTGTTGCCAGCCAACATCATCCCAACAGGGCGGATATTACAGGGAATGCTCCCCAGACCCCTCACAAGCTGTCTAACCACACCAGGAAAGGAAAAACCTCCATGATGGATGCTTCCTGGAGTTCAGTAAATGTCCACAGGAAAAACTTTGCCAGCCTGCTGTAAGGGATTGGGGTTCTGGCTCGGTTGTAGAATGTTTGCCCAGGGTCCCCCAATGAGGGCATAAGGTGTGGCTCCGTTCTAGAGCACTTTCCTAGAATCCTTGTTTCTGGACATCTCACTAGCTGATTTCCCTGGAGGGTATTTTTTTCAAAGTCCATTTTAATGACATTGAGAGGATGATACAAAGAGTGGGAAATAAGACCTGATCCAGGGAAGACACTTCTCTAGAAGCCCGGCTCCAAGTGACCAACACCTCAGTGTCCAGAGAAGTGCTATCCCCCCCCCCCCGCCCCAAAGAATACATGATTTTCACATATCATGTAAACTACTCTTTGTGCACAGGTAACAAATGGTTTAGGTGCTTCTAGGAACATGGTCTTTGTCCTATCAGTTTTAACTGTCAAAGTAGCACAGTCTAGAGTCTCCTAAGAAGGGAGTCACAATGTAGGAATTGTTTAGATCATATTGGCCTGTAAGCAAGTCTGTGGAGGATGACCTTGACTATTAATTGATGTAGGAGATCCCAGCCCACTGTGTCAGTGGTCCTGGGCTGTATAAAGAAGCTAACTAAGCCTGAACCTGCTTGTGTGCCAGCCAACAGTGTTCCGTCAAGATTTCTGCTTCAAGTTCCTCCTTGAATTCTTGCCCTGATGTCCCTCAGTGATGGACTGCGACCTAGAATCCTAAGCCAAATAAACACTCTCCTCCACTAAGTTACTTCTGGTTATACATGTTTGTCAAAGCAACAGAATGGAACTAGAACAGTCTTCATGCATGCTTTTATTTCTTTGGAGACCAAAGTAAAGGTTGAGAGTGGTTTTTGCAGATGAGCAGCTATTTAGGCAGACTCTATTAAGAGCCAAGTTATCAATAATTTCCCTAAATGCGGTTATTGATCATAAAGGCTCTACTCAGAGGAAGCATAATGAGTGTGTCTGTCTTACTTAGGGCTTCTACTGCCGTGGAGAGACACCATGACCACAGCAATACTTAGAAAGGACAGTCCACTGCCCTCATGGCAGGAAGCATGGTGGCAGACAGGAAGACATGGTTCTGGAGAGGTGGCTGAGAGTTCTACATCTGGATCCTCAGCAGCAGGAAGAGAATGTGACACACTGGCCAGGCTTGAGCATCTGAGACCTCAAAGCCTACCCCAGTGACACACTTTCTCCAACAAAGCCACACCACCTAATAGTGCCACTCCCTGGTGACCAAGCATTCAAGCAGATGACTCTAGGGGGGGCATTCCTATTCAAACCACCGCAGTGTATCAGTTACTTTCCCTTTTTTGTTTGCAGATAAAATGGAAAATGCAAATCAAAGAGGACATCTGGGCTGGGGAGATGCTGAGTTAGTAAAGCACCTGCTGTGCCAACTTGAGAGCCTGAGTTTGAGCTTCCAGATCCATGCAAAACACTGGGTATGGTGGTGTGTTTTTGTAATCCTACAGCTGGAAGGGTGGGGACAGGAGGATCCCTAAAGATTTTCCGTCAGCCAGCCTAGCCGAATGGGCAAGCCCTAAGTCCCAGTGAGAGACCCTGTCTCAAAATTCAAGGTGTATGACACCTGAGGTGTTGACCTCTGACCTCTGGTCTCCACACACAGGCACCACACTTGCATACACATGCATATGCACCCCACACAGAGGAACACACACACGTACACACGTGTGCACACACACATGCACGCGCGCGCGCACACACACACACACACACACACACGAACAGAGTGTATTCACAGAAATTCAGTGTGCAGACTAAAGTCAGGATGCTTCTTTACATTTTTTTTTCAAGACAGGGTTTCTCTGTATCTTTGAAGCCTATCCTGGAACTAGCTCTTGTAGACCAGGCTGGCCTCGAACTCACGGAGATCCGCTTGCCTCTGCCTCCCAAGTGTTGGGATTAAAGGTGTGCACCACCATCGCCTGGCTAGTCTTTAATTTTTTTTTTAAGATTTATTCATTTTATGTGGACTAGTGTTTTGCCTGCGTGTAAGTATGTACACCATGTGGGTGCCCACCAAGGTCAGAAAAGGACTTGGGATCCCCTGGAATCGACATTGTGGATGGTCGTGAGCCATTGATGTGAATGCTAAGAACTGAACCTAGGTCATCTCCAAGAGCAGCAAAGTCCCCTTAACTGCTGAGCCATCCATCTCCTCAGTCCCCAAGACAAGAAGACTTGGAAGCCAGTGCTCAGTCTAACTAGATGGTGGGCAGCAGGCTGCCAGTCTCACATTCGCTGGCATTTTCTCTCCCAGTGTCTTAAATATGTAGAACGCTTACTTAGGCTGCACAGATCCAAGAAATAAAATAGACTTATTTTAATAAAGGAGATGCCGGAACGTGCCCCTGTGATTTAGAAAGCCCATTTCATGGTGTGTGTCGGGGCAAGAAATTATGAATTTGGAAAGTCTTTGCTCTCTAGCTGAGGCTGCATTAATGATATTAGAATATTAAATATAATGGTCATTCACATTCATTATCCTCGTGCTCATTTGGAGCCCTTGTCTTCATGGAAGAACCGTGTCCGAGGGTTGTGATTAAAGCGCACAAGACTGAGGACGAAAGGCATGATCTTGCAGCTGGCTGTTGGTTTTGGATCTCAGTGCTCCGATCTTCCTTGCTTCCCTCGTTTCATTTTGAAAGCGTTCGACTAATCCCTCCCCATCATTCACCAGCTTTATTAATTCGACAGGTCTGAATTTATGTCCTACCCCAAGTCAATAAAAGCAAACTCGTTCTCTGGTGCATTAGACCCAATTCTTCTCCTTTAACTCCATTTTGGTACCCACAACCCATAACCATTTGTTACAGATTTCAAAAGGAGAGAGGTTAGAGTTTCACACCACAGAAAAACACATTGCTCCGGTTTGAGCCTAACCCTTTATAGGTGTGCATCAAGGGCACTTACTTTACTCCACATATAAGGACAAGTGCATGTCCATTAAGAACAAAAGCAAGTGAGGTCTGAGGGTGCAGGTATGCAATTCCAGCATGTTGACTGTAGAGACAGGAGGATCAGGAGCTTAAGGTGTCTTGTGGCTATATAGCAAGTTTCAGATTAGCCTGAGACCCTCTTAAAAATAACAACACTACCACCACCACCACCATCATCACCACCTTCACCATCACCATCACCATTACTAACACCACCACTATCACCACTATCATCACTGTCACCACCACTACCACCACAACTACCGCCATTACTAACACCACCACCACCACAACTACCACCATTACTAACACCACCACCACCACCACCACCACAATTACCGCCATTACTAACACCACCACCACCACCACAACTACCGCCATTACTAACACTACCACCACCACCATAACTACCGCCATTACTAACACCACCACCACCATCACCACCACAACTACCGCCATTACTAACGCCACCACCACCACCACCACCGTCACCACCACCACTAAAACCACCATCACTACCACCACCACCACCACCATCACTACCACCACCACCAAAACAAAATATGATGAGTATAGCAACTCACACCTATAATCCAAAGGCTAAGGAAGCTGAGACAAGAGGATCATGGATTTGAGTCAATTTGGTTTCATAGTGATACCCTGTTTCAAATAAAATAAAATAAAAAACCACTACCACCACCATCACAACAACAACAAACATCCCCTACCTCCAAAAGTGTTGTGGTTGGATTTTGTCAACTTGACAGGAACGTAGACATGTCTGGGAAGAGGGAATCCTAACAGAGAAAATGCCGCTATAAAATCGGCCTGATGGGCAAGCCCGTGGGGGCATTTTCTTAAGTAGTGACTGGTACAGGAGAGTCCAGCCACTGTGGGAGGTACCAGCCCAGGGCAGCTGGTCCTGGATGGCCTAAGAAAGCAGGCTGAGAAGGCTCTGAGGAGCAAGCCTGTAAGCAGCACCCGTCCATGGCCTCTGCATCGGCTCCTGCCTCCAGTGCCTGCTCTTGATGTCCTCTGATGTATCTGTCCTCACATTCTTTTATTAATGAAACTAAGAACCTCACAATGGGACCCCAATTTTTTAGGCATCCTTGAACTCCCAAGATTTCTGGTAATGTGTCTTTCCTAACTTTTAACTCTACATTGAGAAAGAAAACAACCCTATTTGTGCACTTATTATAGATCACGTCACTGGGACCTTGGACCTCCAAAACGCTGAATTGAATAAACGCCCTTTTCATTGTAAATAACCTAACTTAAGGTTTCTATTGCTGTGAGGAGACACCATAACCACAGCAACTCTTATAAAGGAGAAACATTTAATTGTGTTACATTTTCAGAAATTCAGCCAATTATCATCGTGGTGGGACATGGCAGCATGCAAGGCAGACTTGGTGCTGGAGAAGTAACTGGGAGTCCTACATCTTGTTGGCAATAGGAAGTGGTCTGCGACAATGGGTTGTATCTTGAGCATATATGAGACTTCAAATCCCACCTCCACAGTGACACACTTCCTCCATCAAGACTACACCTCCTCCAACAAGGCCACACCTCCTAATAGTGCCACTCCCTATGAGATGATGGGGACCAATTACATTCAAAGTACCACATAGACTGTCTCAGGTATTTCATTACAGTGATGAAAACAGACCAAATCTGTCTGGCCAACCCACAGTCTTACTCTGGATCATATTTTGGTTTTCCACTGCTGTTGAGTGAAGTTCAGGTGTTTTGTTTCAGTAGTGTGAAGTTCATATAGACTATATATGTAGCAAATTATATAATCTTCATGCCAACCAGGATGCAGAAACACAGCAGGAAGTGGCAAAGGGCATGGCATATTTTTCAAAGGTCTGTCGCCGGTGACCTGCTTTCTCTGATCAAATCCCATATCCTTCAGATTTTGAATTCATCCATGGATAAAACCATCAATCATATCAGAATCCTCATGATTTGTCTATGGAAATTCTGTCACAGATACATGCAGAGACAGATGTTGTCAGCATCACAGGCACATCTGTGTATCAATCCACTTGTTTGTCTGTCTATTATCTATCATCTATCTACATTCTGTTTGACTATCATCTATCTATCTATCTATCTATCTATCTATCTATCTATCTATCTATCTATCTATCTATCCATCTGTCTATCATCTATTTTCTATCATCTATGTATCTGTCTATCATCTATCTACTATCTATCTATATCTATCTGCCTATCATCTATTATGTCTCTATCATCTATGTATCTATTTTTCTATCATCTACTATCTATCATCTCTCTCTATATATATCTGAGTCTATCATCTATTAATCTGTCTGTCTTCTATCATCCATCTATTATCTATCTATCCATCATCTATCTATCTATCTATCTATCTATCTATCTATCTATCTATCTATCTATCTCTCTCTCTCTCATCTATCTATGTATCTACCTGCTTATCATATATCTATTATCTGCCTGTCATCTATCTAGTATCTGTGTGTCTGTCTTCTGTTTATCATCTGTCGATCATGTGTCTGTCATCTCCATCATCTGTCGTCACTCTATCAATTGTCTGTCATATATCTAGCTATCATATATAGGCACGTATCCACCACTTATCTACCTATGCACACATCTGTCTTACTAATGTCTACATATGCACTTTGCTCAGCAGAGCAGGGTTCATATTGAGGTCTGTCTCATCCCCAGCCAGCGCTTTTGCTCTAACACAAGGTTAGCAGCAATTTTCTGTAAAGAGCCCTAAAGCGCACACTTCAGTTGTTATGGTCTCAGTAGCTCCTGCTCAGTGCTGCCCTAGCAGTGCCGAAACAGCTGTTCACAACACATAAACAAATATGTATGGACATCTTCTTGTAAAATACTATTTACCCCCAGAGGCAGGGAACTATAGTCACACAAAGCCTCTGCTTTGTCCTGCTGTCCGTTTCTAGGATGATTCTGGGTAGAAGAGAGTGTAGAGAGAGGTGGATCTACCCTGTGTGTGATGGCTTTGAGAGATGAAAGGTAATTTCACGAGGCAGGAGCAGATGGCGTTCATGTGAGGTATGGGAATTGAAGGATAGGTAAATGTTGGAGATGTGATGGGGGATCAAGTCTTATAGATCTAGTTGTTAAGCAAAGTTCTACCATGTGGCCCAGCCTTTTCTAGGCCCTGGGAGCATTCAGTGGAGGAGTAAATCAAAGCAGCTGTTGAGACTGGGAGTTTGGGTCAGTGACAGAGTGCTTGCCTCCCAAGTACAAGGCCCTGGCTTCAATTCCCAGGACTGATAAATGAACAAATAAATAAAACATTAAAAAATCTAGCCCTTGTCTTCAAAACAGGTGGCAGTTTGGAAGAGAGAGAGAGAGAGCTCTTTGGAAGGTTACAGTACAAAGGGAAGATAGAATTTTTCAAGGCTTTACAATTTGTATCTGGGTTTCTGGAAGCTTCCATAGCCTCCTGGAAAGGTCTGTCTTTCCTCTCAGTTAATCCTTCTTGGAAATTCCCTTCCAGACCCTTCTGGAGGCATGACTCCTAGATCATTCCAGATCCAATTAGGTCAACAAGATTAATCATCACAGATGATATCGGGAGGTGTGGGATGTTTAAGAATAGGAAGTTTGTCCTATGAGGGTGTGCCTCTAAGAGGAATATTGGCCTTCCTCTTTCTTTGGGTTTGCTCCCTGGCTGTATTTCCATGACAGTGTTCTGCCTTGCCACAGCCTTAGGAGCCCTGGGATTCAACTGACTCTGGACTGAAACCTTCATAGCTGTGAACTAAAAATAAACCGCTTGTTTCCTTGCTTTTTCGGTTTCAAGTGTGCATGTGTGTGTGTGAGTGTACATGGGTGCATGCATGTGGGTGCGTGCGTGTGGGTGTGTGCACGTGGATGTGTGTGGGTGTGTGCATGAGAGTGTGCGCATGTGGGTGTGTGCACGTGGGTGTGGGCATGTGGGTACATGCGTGGGGGTGTGTGCATGAGTGTGTGCATGTGGGTGTGGGCATGTGGGTGTGTACGTGTGGAGGTCCAAGGTTGATACTGCGAATCATTCCCAGTCGTTCTCTCCCCTTATTCAACAAGAACATCCCTCCATCAAAACCAGAATTCACTGATGTCTCTAGTCTTGTTAGATTCCTCTGTGGATACCTGGTCTCTGCTTTCTGAGACTGGACTTACAGACTACCCAGCATTCACTTGGATGTTGGTGACCTAAACTCTGGTCTTCGTACTTGCCCAGCAAGTGCTTAACTACGGAGCCATCTCTCCCACCCACCCACCTCTCTCTTTAAGGGAATTGAGAAAGTTCCTCTTTTGTGTGGTATGTGTGTGTGTGTGTTGGGTAAACTTTTAAAAAAATATAATTACATCATCTTCCTCCATTTCCTTTATTCCCTATAACTTGTACATATATGTATATGTACACATAGATACACACAGATATGTGTGTGTGTTGTGTGTCTATACATACACATACACACATACATTCCACTGAGTCTGTTCTGTGTTCCATGTACATGATTCAGGGCTGTTCATGTGGTATTAGATAACCAATTAGGGGGTCCTCCCTGGGGGAAGACTACCTCTACTCTTGGCATCGCTTAGTTGCCTCTAGTTCTTTGTCTAGGGGTGAGACCCTGTGAGATTTACCCCCTTCCAAAGTTTGCATATCTATTATTGTGGTCTTGGTTAAGCAGTCATATTGTTGAGGTATCATGGCTGAAGCTTCCTTGCCATTTCTAGAAGATATAATCTCACCTCACACATTTGCTGATCCTCTGTGTTTTAGTCTTTCTTCTGAAATAATACCTGAGCCTTAGGAGCAGGAGCTGGGTTGTAGTCATTAGGATTAAGGACCCACAATCAATTGTTCTCCACATTTTGACATGTTGCGGTAAAACGATCCATGCGAGATAGTTATTGACAGCCATGTTGATCAAAGCGGAGCTAAAGTAAAGGTTGGGACAAGAAGGGTTACCTTAGTCATCTCAGTGGCTTTCTGTAATGATCTCTGTGGCAAAGAGATAGTTATTCTTTTTTCTTTGTTTGGTTTTTCGAGGCAACTAGCTCTTGTAGACCAGACTGGCCTTGAGTTCAGAGATCTGTCTACCTCTGCCTCCCATGTGCTGGGATTAAAGGCGTGAGCCACCACCACCACCGGGTGATAGTTATTCTTGATTGTCAACCCAAATAGGCCAAGAATGGCCCAGGAGACACAAGTTGCTTCCCCCGACTTTTTCCCCCCATGTCTTTCATATCATAATAGCCTTAACCCCATGAAGCCAGGAATCAAACAAACCTTCCTTCTTTTTAAAATGATTGTCTTACGCATTCTCTCACAGTGACGAGAAGATGGTTAATGGAGTCCCATACTAAGACAGTAAGTTGGAGAGTATTACCCAAGATCTTCCCTTCTCAGAGCCCCAAGGAGGAATGAAACTAATGGTTGTCTATCGAGTAGAGAATCAGCATGAAACAAATACCTCCCATCCTACCCTATTACAGTTACTCTGTTGTGCGCTGTTGTATTTCCTCCTAACCGAAAGGTTCCTTCCTGGAAGGAGGATGGAGGCTCATAAAATTCAGGAAGTAAACAAACGTCAGGTGTGTGGGAAAGCTGAAACTAACAAGGTGCATGAGGCCCCGCCCCAGGGCTGTGGAAACAGCAAACAACTGCTTGGGGCTGACATTCTACCACCTCGCTCGCCGCCTGGAGAGGAGATCCCACAAGGAGCTCTAGGGATGCTGTTTTCATGAGTTGTGTTACCTTCTAGGGTGGGCTTTTCGTAATGTAGCTTCCTTTGGGTCATTCCTGCTCCTCTAAATAGCTCCTCACCCATGCTCCCGTTAGTAACTCAAAAAAATTCTTTGGTTTTGCCAAGTTGGATTTTGGGAGGATCCTCAACTTTGGTTGGTCATGGGGTGAGTGGATGTTTGCATACCCCTGGGAAAAGTCTCACACAGAGTGCATATGTGTGTATCTGAGTGTGGAAGCCAGAGGCCAGTGTTGGGTGCCATTCCTCAGACACTGGCCACCTTGATTTTTTTTTTTTGAGACAGTGTCTCTCAAAGAACTTGGAACTCACCAAAAAGACAAATATCAACAAGCACCATGGATCTGTCTATTTGTCCCGAAAGTGCTAGGATTACAAATATACACTATGGGTAGCTCTAAAAACATGGAACTCAGACCCTCGTGTATATAACCTCTCCTAGTTGGTGTTATCTGCCAGCTTGACACAACCTGGAGTCACCAGATCAGATGGGCCTGTGGGCGACGTCTTTTGGGATTTGCCTTGACTGTTAATTGGTGTAGGAGGGTCCAGTCCACTGTGGGTGGCACCATTCCCTAGGCAAGTGGTCCTGGGTTGTATAAGAAGCATATCTAACCATAAGTCTACGAGCATTCCTCTGTGGTCTCTGTTTCAGGTTCCCGTGTGAGTCCTGCCCTAACTTCTTCATTGATAGAGCGTGACCTGGAATTTTAAACCGAGGGATCCCCGTCCTCCCCCAGTTGCCATCAGCTAGTGTTTTGTCATAGCAGCGGAAAAGAAGCTAGAACACAAGGGAAGCACTTTACTAACTCAGCCGTCTCTCAGCCTCTTTCCTAAGAATTGCCTTCTTGCCGACGCAGTTTTTGAGAGGCTGAATCTGGTACCTGTTTGAAAGAGTTAACATATTCCGTTTGGAAAAAAGAAAGAAATTAAAAAAAAAACCCTAACCATGTGGTGACAGAGAATTTGTTCTCTCCTTTGGGCAGCAGCTACAGGATTCCTCGCCAATTAGAAGCATCTGGTCCTCATAGGAGATGCATCCCTGGTTGAGCTGGCAGGTACCTATGGATGTGACACTCTGTGAAGTTCCTGATGGCCCATCTGTGATGTCTTCCCTTTCCAGAGACTGGGGCCCTCCCTCCTCCTCTCCAACTAGTCTGCTTTTCATTTGAAATATTTTTAAACACTTAGAACTGAAAAAGCAAGACCACCTCTAATATCCCCCCTCCTCCCCCTTCCCTTGTTCTCGCTCCTCTTGTCCCCCCTCCTTCTTTTAAATAGAGGTGAGAGTGATACTCTAATTTGCTTTTTCAAGTTTATTTTATTTTAATTATTTTTAGATTTATTTATTTTTTCAATGGTGTGTGTGGTATGTACACCACATGTGTGAGGGTACCCTCAGATGAGAGATGAAGACATCAGATCCCCTGGAGGTGGACTTCCAGGAGGTTGTGAGCTTCCTGACATGGGTGCTGGGATCCTAAGGAGTCCTCTGCAAGAGCAGCGAGTGTTCTCAATCACTGAGTCATCTCTCCAAACCTTGGCTTTTCCAAATGTAATCAAAGGGGCATCTACAGCAGTGATCCTCATGATGGACGTTTATTTATTTGTGTATGAGTACATGTGTGCTGCAGGGCACTTGTGTGTGCCAAAGACCAACTTGCAGAGATTGTTCCTTTCCTTCTATTCTACTATATGTGGTGTGTGTGTACATGTGTTGACCAAGATTTCTGTCCCTCCCAGTCTCACAGCTGTTTATCCCCAAAGAAACACACAGAGGTCTACATTAATTATAAACTGATTGGCCTAGTAGCTCAGGCTTCTTATTAACTCTTATGATTTATATTAGCCCATAATTCTTATCTGTGTTAGCCACGTGGCTTGGTACCTTTTTTGGTGAAGCAGTCACATCTTGCTTCTGCATCTGGTGACAACTGCAGACTGACTCATTCTTCCTCCCAGAATTCTCCTGTTCTTTTTGCCCCGCCTCTGCTTCCTGCCTGGTTGCCCTGCTTATACTTTCTACCTGGCTACTGGTCAATCAGCATTTTATTAAAATACAATTGACAGGGTACAGACCATTGCCCTACAGCATGCATGCGTGTGTGTATGTGCACATGTGTGAAACTCAGGTACTCAAGCTTGGTGGCAAGCATCCTTTATTTTGCTGAGCCAGCTGGCTGGCCCGCTGCCCATGATTTTTTGAGCAGTTATACACCCCGGGATCTGTGCCCAACATTTTACATGCATCATCTCACTTAACTACTGAAACACTGTGTGAGTGTGTCAGTGCCATCAGCAGCCCATTTACAGAGACAGAACACAGATTTCCAAAAATGCATCTTCCCTAATCTAGTGTCACATGGTACCTGAGGGGTTCAATGGAATCCCAGCACCATGCTGTCAGGGTTCACCGCTCATACTGGCAGATCTAAAAGTCTTTATAATATATATAAAAATATGAAATATAATTATATAATGTATTTTTACATAAATAAATAAAAATACACAATAAATTTATAGATAAATCTGTAAAATACATAATATAAAATATATAATGTTTATATATAAAACATATATAATATATAAACTTGTGATCCCTTCCTGCCTCTCCACCTCAGGGTCCCTGAATCTAGCACTTTCCTGAACTCTCAGATTATCCATTGTAACTTTTTTTTCCAGGCGGACAGGGCTCTCTCCTGGAATTCTTCTATCCCCGGTGCCCTAGTTTCATTTCTGTGGCTGTGATAAAGCAGCCTGACCCGAAGCAGAATAGAGGAAAGAAGGGTTTGCTTGGCTTCCACTTCTCAGTCACAGTCCATTAGTTCAGGGAAGTCATGGCAGGAACTTCAGCAGCCAATCCCATCCCACCCACAGTCAAGAAGAGAGAGAAAGGGTTGTGCCCACGCTGCCTGCTTCTTCTCGTTAGCTATCCTTCGTCCAGCTTTCTCCTGTCGCATCCAGAGCAGGGCCATCTGCCTCGAGAATGGTGCCACTTACAATGGACTGCATCCTCCTGCACCAATTAACCATCTAGATAATCCCCCATATGCCCAGAGGCCAACCTGGTCTAGGTAGTTCCTCAATTAAGGCTCTTTTCTCAGGTGAGTCTTTCTAGGCTGTAAGCTGACGTTTAAAACTAACCATCGCGTTCACTGTTCTCGTGAATGCAGCCTTTCATTTCTTTCCAGTCTAAACCTTATTAACCAGCCTGCTTTCCAAATGGACTCTTGAATGAATGAACGGGAAGAGAATGAGACGCAGCTGTTATTCAGACACGCGGGTTTCACTCATTGAGGGAAAGAAAAGGCTTGGGTCTTAATGGAAAACCAAGAATTCTACAGATGAGCCCTTCAGCCTCCTTGCAAAGGCTCAGAAATTGGAGAACTTTGGTGTTGCCCAGCTTGTGGTCTTTTATTTTAAGCCACAGTGGGATTAAACAGGGATGGTAGCATGCATTATTTTCCCTAAATAGAGGATGCATCTGGCTACTTCATCCCCTTTCAATTTCAAATGTGATTTGTTCAAATCCCTCAATTTAAAGCAACAGATCCTCTCTAAATAATAGACTACACAACCTCCTGCCTTCCCATGAAAAGATAGAGGTTGTGTGAGTGTGTGCAGCTGTCTGGACATGCATTTGTGTGCGTGTGTCTGTGTGTCTGTTTGTACGTGCATGCCTGTGTTTGTGTATTGTTGACGTATATGCATTTGTGTGTAACTGTATGTGTCCATTATGTATCTAGATGCATTTATGTGCATGTGTATTTTTTTATTTGCTTATATTGGCATGCTAATATGTACATATGTGTTTGCGTATTGTGGATGTATATGGATTTGTGTGCACCTATGTGTGCAAGTTTATATGTATATGCCTATGTGTGGGCTGTGGATGTATATGCATTTGTGTGCATGCGTGTGTGTATTGTGTATTTATAATGCATTTATATGCATGTGTATATTTTTGTTTACATGTGCATACTTATATGTGCATACATGTTTATTATATGTGTATATGCATTTGTGTGCAGGTATGTGTATCTTTTTATATGTGTATATGTATATGGAAATGCAATAGTATGCATGGGTATGTGTGTATGTTGATGCCTATGTGCATATGTATTCATGTGTGTATATGTATAATTACTTATTTATATGTTACTGTGTCCAAAATGTATAACAAAAGCATCCTCAGGAGAGATTTATTTTGACCCAAGGTTTCAGGGCCAAACCCTGTCTGTCATGAAGGGTGTGATGGTTACTTTTAACTGTTATTTTAACACAACCTAGAATCACTTGGAAGAGTTTTATTGACCAATATTTTAGGTCAGGTTGGCTCGTGGGCACATCTATGAGAGGTTGCCGTGATTGTTAATGGACAGAACACTGTGAGCAGCACTATGCCCTGGGCCCAGTGGTTCTGGGCTGTATCAGAGTGGATGGTAATGGCTGAAAGCAAGCAGACAGCGTGGGTACTTTTGTTTTTTCTCTGCTCTTGACTATAGCTGCTTTGAGTTCTTGACTTGATTTCTTTTCCCCTTGTATCCTAACGTTACAGTTCATTACCAAGTGGAAGTTAGGGCCGGAACTCAAGGCCTCATATCCACAGTCAAGAGCAGAGAGATACAAATGTATCTACACTGCCTACTTGCCTGTTATTTCTGCTCCACTGGCTTTCTTTACTCTTCAGCAGTTCAGGGCTCACATTCAGGGTGGGCTTCCTTGGTGCGAGAGAATTGTCTGTATTCTGTCAATCATATTTTAAATAAACGCTGATTGGCCAGGAAGTATAGGCTGGTCAACCAGATGGGTAGTAGAGGTGGGGTGAGAGAACAGGAGTATTCTGGGAAGTAGGAAGCTCCCTCCGCAGTTCTGCACAGACCACCACAGAAGCAAGATGTAAGCTGCCACACTGAGAAAGGTACTGAGTCATGTGACTAACATAGGTAAAAATAATGGGCTAACGTAAGTTATAAGAGCTAATAAGTAGGCTGAGCTAATGGACCAATCAGTTTTATAACTTATGGAGATCTCTGTGTGATTTTCTTTGGGGCTTGCTGGTTGTGGGGTACTGAGCAGGACAGATACCCCAACAAGCAGGCCCCTTCATGTTACACTTCCCCACCTCAGCTAACAGTCAAGACAAACCCCCACAGACGTGCTAATAGGCCAAGCTAGATAATTCCTTGAGACTTTCTTCCTGAGTGAGTCTAGTTGGTGTTAAGTTGACAATGATGATCAGTCAACCCACCACCTCAATTAACCTAGACAATTCCTAAGAGCTGAGTGGTTCTAGATCCCGTCAAGCTGATAATAGATATTAAATGTCATGACCTCCATCAAACCAGTTCCCACTGCTGGGCTGACATTCCTCCCTCCTCTTCCTTTGGCTGTGTTTAAAGGCAGCACCTGTCTTTCCAGATTGGCAGAGCCCAGAATCGTATAATGTGTTGGAAAGATTCTTTGAAGTTGGGAGGCTTGCTTTGTGTTGAAACACTCTCTTCCTGCTGTGTTCTGCAAGATTCTGCACAGTCATGACTTTCCCCTGAAGTTGTTACCTTCCCTGAAAAATGGGGGAGGTGGCTTACTTAATGAACATGCGGCAAATTAGCACATGAGTAAATGTATGTGTGGAGGGGCTGCGCTGCTTAGTCTCCATTGTCAACTTGATAGACTCGAGAATCACCTAAGAGAGAGACACCTCTGCGCATGTCTGTCAGGGGGTTTCTAGCTTGAGTTCATTGAGATGGGAAGACCCACCCTAAACGTGAGGGGCACCGTACCATAGACTGGGATCCTGGGTGGGCTAAGAAGAGGAAGCGAGTTGAACAGTCTCATTCATTTCTCTGCTTTCTGCTATGTTCTGTGAGCACATAGGATGTATTTGTTGACTCCTTGCTATAACGAAACTAACAGAAATGGACCTTTTCTGGAGGTTTGGGAGTTCAGTATCAAGAGGATGGGCAGCTCGCTCTCTTGAAGACCATCACTGTCCATGGTTTGTAGTAGTCTTCATTCTTATGTGTGCACAGATGTACATTATTGTATGTATATGGGCACATATATGTATATAGGTAGATTTGTGTGTGTGTGTGATGTAGAAGCAAGCACACACCTGGCTTTTGTTACTCAGAAATGCTATTTCCTTTGTTCTTTAGACAGGGCTGTCATTGGCCTGGAACTGGCCAAATAGAGTATGTTGGACAACCAGGGAGCCCCGAGGGTCTGCCTCTGTTTCCCCAGCATGCCATCACAGTTAGATTTTATCTTTAACGTGGACTCCCATTATTGAACTCAGATCCTAGGTACAGCAAACTCTGCCCGCTCACCTGTCTCCCAGCTCCCAGGTGGTTGCTCTCCGTGTCCCATCTGTCCCTTTCTCTATGTGTATCTGTGTACTAGGACACCCGTAAAGTTGGACTGGATCCCACCTCTATGACCTCATTTTACCTAAATTACTTCTTTAATGACCTTTAAAGTTCTGTATATTCAGTATGCCCAACTCTAGGGGTTATTACATCAGCATGTGAATTTGGGGGTGCTTACAGCTCCCTCCGGGGACACAAATGCCGGCTTCTTTCCTTTTCCTTCTTTTGTTTTATGAGCCGTTTGGAGCACGTTGCCACTCTCATTTTCTTGGCCTGTGATGTGTTCTTAATGGCATTAATTCTTCCTCTGAAGGGCCTCTAAATATAGCTCCCATCTGCTGCCAGGCAGTGAGTTATCACTCATCACCCACTTACCGGTGGCTTCCTTACACACACAGAGAAGGAAAAGCTGTGGGAACTCGGGGAATGCGTGTCCTCTGTGAGGCTCTCAGTGCAGGTCCATAGAAAAGCTGGTAGTCAAGCGAGACTCCAGAGCCTCCAAGAACACGTTCAGATGCCCAGACTCCAGCACTCCGCCATTCCTGTGCTGGAGAAATGGCTCAGCAGTTCGGCTCCCAGTATCCATGTTAGAGGGTACACAAGATCTGTAACTACTGTCCCAGGGAATCTGAGGCCTCTGGTCTCTGCTACAGTACATTTGCATACATTCACATTCATGTACATGCCCCCACATGGACATGCCCATCTCCATAAATAAAAAGAAAATAAACCTCAAAAAAGGTTGTGCTATTATTGATTCTCTGGTATTTGCCTCTTGCTTACTGACTTGGAGACTAGGGCTCTGTGCTAGCTAATTTTATGTCAACTAGATACAGGCTAGAGTCATCTGAGAGGAGGGAACCCCAATTGAGAAAATGCTTCCATAAGACTGGGCTGCAGGCAAATCTGTACAGCATTCTCTTAGTGATTGTTGGGGGAGGATCCAGGCCGTTGTGGGTGGTGTCATAGCTGGGCTGGTAGTTCTGGGTTCTATAAGAAAGCAGGGTGAGCAAGCTAGTTAACAGTATCCCTCCATGGCCTCTGCATCAGCTCCTGCTTCCAGGTTCCTGCCTGTTTGAGTTCCTGTCCTGACTTCCTTCGATAATGAGCCGAGCGGTAGAAGCCTAAGCCCAATAAACCGTTTCCTCCCCAAGCTGCTTTGGACATGGTGTTTCATCACAGCCATAGGAACCCGAATGGCCAGGCTCTTTTCACTTCCTCTACAGCCGCGCATCAGCACAGACAGTGGTGGAAATTTCTGCTCCTAAAACAGACAAGCAGCCTGGGGCCCTGGAGACAGCGCAGTGTGCAGAGTACTTGCCGGGCGAGCGTGAGGAGCTGAGCGCCAGTCCTGAAACCCAAATGAAAAAGCCAGGTGGGGTGGCACATATTTTAATCTTAGCGCACGGAAGGCAGGATAAGGGGGAATCCCTGGAACTTAGCCTTTCAGTCACTGGTCTTAGCCAGTGAGAGACCCTGCCTTAAAAATAAATAACACAAGAGAACCCAAAAATAATCAAGGTGGAGGGTGTCTGAGGAATGCTGCCAAGTTTGACCTCTGGTTTCCACAAACCTGTGTATGCATACATAACCCATTTGTAAAACACACACACACACACACACACACATACATACACATACATACACACATACACACATTACACACACATACAAACATTACACACATACACATACACACACACACACACATACACACCTTTCCTCTTATAGTGCACAGTGTCTCCTGCTAGCGTTGATTGGCATCCCCACATCAATTAGGGACACTGCTCACCACACAGACACGAGCTGGTCCTGTCAGTGTCGTTGCCTGTTTGTGGAACAATGGCCTCAGCTCCTTGCCGGCCAATCTGCTGCCGATTGGCTTATTCCAGCAACCCTCGCCAAGACGTACAATTCGACTCTGCGGTTAATCCTTGTAAAGTTCTAGGTTTCAATTACAGAGTTAATTACTTTTTGCCATATTGCTCCCATTAAAGACATTTTCATTACGAAATCCATTTGTTGGAACCAAAGAACTGTGTAAGATGGAAGAATGATTGTCCAAGGAGCTCCCTGCTGCTAGGGCAGTCTCTGCATTCAGGTGACAGGCTCAAGTCTTTGTTTCGGATTCCAGCCCCTCATTCACTCAACAATCACCCATGAATCACTTCCTTTACATTCAGTCCTAGGTCACAGAGGTCACAAAAGCATGTAGCCTCCTTGTTGCTGTGATAAACCTCTGAGAAGAAAATGAAGTCTAGATTTATTCTGGATCATAGTTTCAGGGGTTCCCGTCCTTCTTTGAAAACATCTATTGCTTCAAGCCTGAGGTGAGGCTGACTGTCATGGCAGTGGGAGTGTCTGGCAGGGACTGTTCATAGCATGCAGACAGGAAGCAGGAAAGGCAGACAGGAAGCAGGAATGAGAGACAGGAAGTGGTCAGGGATAAGATGTCCTTCAACGTGATCTACTTCCTTTATTGAGCTCTGCCGTCTAAGACTCTTTCTTCATATTGACTTCCTTAGTGGTTTTTCACAGAAGAAGGAAAACCCTTTATGAACCAGTCACCTCTCCACGGTGTAATCAGCTGGGGACTAAGACGGCAACACGTGAGCCTTGGGGGAGGTACCGGGCATCTCAAAGACAACAGAAGGGAGGTCAGATATAGTTTCTCCCATTAGGGGGTCACAACAGAAAACTAGAAAAGGAATGAGTTATCTCAGAAGGGCGAGCCCTGCAGCTGGATGTGCCCGAATGCTCCTGGAGCAGAGAGGAGGGAGAGGTGAGGAACTGGGAACTTGTTCCTGATGAAGTGAAAATTTAAATACTCTTCTAGGATGCATAACTATTCAGCAACTCGAGGGTGTATTAGCTGGCTCTCTGTCACTGTGAAAAAGTACCCGGGAAAATACTGCTTAAAGGAAGAAAAATGTACTTTGTTTGGCTCATGGTTTCAGAGATTTTGGTCCATGGTTGCTTGACCCCCTTGCTTTGGGTGTGTGACGAGGCAGAGCTTCATGGCAGCCAGCAGAAGGCGGAGGGGAATTGCTTATTTCATGGAAGTGAGGAAGCAGAGAGGCAAAAGGGAGAAAGAAGGAAAAGGAGGAGAGAGAGAATATTGTGTTTTTCAATTTGTTTATCTTATGTGTATGTGCATGTTTTTGTGTGAGTGTATGCCACATGTGTGCTGGTGCCCATGGTGGCCAAAAGAGGGTGTCAGATCCCAGGAAACTGTGGTCACAGGCTGACGTGGGTGCTAGGAAAAGAACACAGGTCCTCTGGAAGAGCAGCAAGTGCTCTTAACCACTGAGCACTCTTTCCAGCCCCTGGAGGGCATTGTTTTATGTGTGTGTGGGGTGTATGTGTACATACCTGCATGTGTGCAGGTGCACATGCATGAGTGTCCATGTGGATACCTGAGGTTGGCCCCAGATAGCTTCATAAATCACTCTCCAATTCACAGACTGAGGCAGAGTCTTTCTCTGAAGTTGGCGCCCACCGTTTTGGCTAGCCCCGCTACCCAGCTTTCTCTGGGAATGTTCATCTCTGCTTGCTATATTGAGATCATAGCTGGGTCACTATGCCCACCTGGGTTCTCAACTCTGTTTCTCATTCTTGCTTGCCTCATGCTTTCTTGACAGAAGCCTTACCCGCCGAGCCGTCTCTAAAGAGAGCCTTCTTCCTGAGTGTAATACTGGTTCTAGGGAGGCTAAGGAAACTCCACTTAACTACTCAATCATCTGTGGCTGTCTGGATGCTGATTCTATTTGATTCTGCATCCAGATGCTCAGAGCCGCAATAAAGCTTAGCATTTACTGTGTGGCTGGGGTTGGGGGAGACCGCGACTCAAAGCTTGAGAAACACCAGTTGTCAACCATTGGAGAAGACTCTGTCCTCGTTTTAAAAATGGTAAGTTAGTATTTGTTTGTTACTGTGTGCATTGTGCACATGTGCGTGTGGAGGTCAGAGGACAACTTGCAGGAGTCGGCCCTCTCCTTCCGCCATGTGCCTCTTCGAGATGGAACTCAGGTCATCAGGCCTTCACCCACTGAGCCCTCTCTCTCTGGCCCCGACCTTCTCAATGCCTGTGCGCTCTCTCCATGGTGCGGGTGGACCATTAAGTCTTTGGCTACTTATTCAGCTATTTGATTCGGTGTCCAGATTTTTGCCACAGGGTGAACACTGCTGTTCACAGATGGCGAGTTTCATTTCTATGCCACCACTTTGTAGGGTAGAAATCTGGGTCACAGGAGATCTGGTTTTAATTTTGTGATCAACGCTACCCGCTTGATCTTCCCAAAGGCAGAAACACCTCCCACTGGACTCCCTCCCTTACCAGGAGCTCATACCAGGTGTGAGCAGTGCCTGCTGATTTAATTTGCATCTCTTTGTCTAGCAGCCAGTGTGAGCATCTTTTCATACTATGAGCAGTCATGTGGCTTTGCTCTTGACATATATCGGCGACTCCAATTTTTTATTGCGGTGTTTGTCATTTCTTGTTAATTCCCAAGAGCTCCTTGTCTATTATACATATTTGCCTTTAAATTAACTTACACCTGTTCTGTTACTACTATTCTAGTTTCATTCTGTTGCTGGATTAATACCATGACTGACAGCAGCATGGGAGAGGAGAGGGTTTATTTGGTTTACACACCAGGTCACAACCCATCATTGAGGGAAGTCAGGGCAAGGACTTGAAGTAGAAATCGTGAAGGAATGCTGTTGGCTGGCTTGCTCACAGGCTTATATTCATTCATATATCTTTCTTATATAGCTCAGGACCATCTGCCCAGGGAATGGTGCTGCCCACAGTGGGCTGGGCCCTCCTGCATCAATTAACCACCAAGACGATCCCCCCACATGAACATGCCCACAGCCCAATTTGATCTGGGCAGTTCCTCAGTTGCGACTTCCTGCTCAAGTTGACTCTAAACTGTGTCTAGTTGACCAAGCTAACTTAGACAAGTATTTCATCTTTCCCACATATGTCTTCATTTACAATTCTTGTTTAAAATGTACACGATCATCGTGTTTAACTTTATAACTTTGGGGTTTTTCATCTAGGTATGGAGAATCTCTTTAATGTTCGAATTGTGTATGTGATCTCTTAGACTTTCTTGGAAACTCTTTGCTTTCCCTTTCATGTTTTTGTTTTCTGACTCAGGAATTGCCTCGTTGGGGAAATGGCTCAGTTAGGTAAGGAGCTTCAAACCTGAGGACCAGAGTGAGATGCCCAGGCCCATATACAAAGCCAGCATAGCAACAGGTGTTTGCAATGGCATTGTAGGGAGGCAGAGGCAGGTAGAACCCTGAGTAATGCTAACCAGCCAGCCCAGTTTAATTGGCGAACCTCAGGTCCCAGTAAGAGACTGTGTCTCAGAAAAAAATCAAAGTGTGTAGCATCCAAGAGCAGCATCCCTTAACATCTCTGAGCTTGGCTTCATCTTTCAAATGATGGAGGAAATAAGCTCAACCCATCCCAACCCAAAACCTCCACATGCACAATCATCGTGAGAACAAAAAGGCATGTTTGGAGTGGTCGGGGAACGGGGTCCGCAGTGGCTTCTTCATGAATGGTGCCTGCTTTTCCTTTCTTGGGAGGGTTGGGGATTCAAAAATGAAAGATGACCTCACAGTCTTTGAAACTCTCACCCACTGGGTGAGCTCTCATTCGATCAGTCCCCTTGTATCAGTGGGTGAACGCACCCCTCGCGGTCCTGATTTCCTTTTTCATATTCTCCCTCCTTCTGCTCCTCATTTGGACCTTGGGGGGCTCAGTCCGGTGCTCCAATGTGGGTCTCCGTCTGTATCGCCATCCATCGTTGGATGAACGTTCCCTCTGGTCTTGCCTTCTTTGCTCACGTTCTCTTTCCTTCTGCTTCTCGTTTGGACCTAGGGAGTTAAGTCCAGTGTTCCAATGTGGGTCTCTGTCTCTATCGCCATCCATTGCCAGATTAAGGTTCAAACGAGCATGTGATCAAACCGGATTCTCTGAATGTGGCTGACATGGGGGCTGACTGAGAAGTCATTGACAATGGCACTGGGTCTTGTTTTGTCTGCATGTACTGGCTGTTTGGGATCCTAGTCTGTTTGGATGCTCACCTTCCTAGGCCTGGAGGGAAGGGGGAGGAACTTGAACTTCCCACAGGGCAGGAAACCCTGACTGCTCTTTGGACTGGGGAGGGAGGAGGAGAGGGAGTGGGGGGAGAGGAGAGGAAGTGGAGGGAATGGGAGGGTATGGGGAGGAGGGGAGGAAGTGGAAATTTTTATAAACAAATAAAAAATAATAAAAAAAATACTCAATAAAAAAAAAGAAACTCTCCCCACTGAAAGGTGGGAACTGTGGCAGCTCTTCTTCTATCAAGAGGTGGCGGCGATTGATGGAGTAGTGCCTGGGCTCAGGTCGGAAGAGAACTGCACTTTCCATCCCTTGCCAGCGAGGTACTTAGAGCATTCTGAGCCTGGGGCTGTGGAGAAGCGCCAGCAGCCTAGAGGAGAGGCCTGTGTGCAAAGGAGTCAAGGTAGTAGATAAAATCTCTACCTGGTTAGCAATCTAACAACAACAACACTTAAACTTCTTTTTATTTGTCTAATTAATTAATTAGCTCATTAATTATTTCTATATATGTGCATGGGGGTCTTATGAGTACCGTGGCACGCATGTGCAATTCGGAGGATAACTTGTGGGAGTCAGCTGAGAACTCTCTCCGGCTCTTCTTTTTTATTTTTTTTAGAGATAATCTCTCAGTGTGGCCCAGGCTGGTATGAAACTTGCATCATAGCCCAGGCTACCTTTAAATGTTTGCCCTCTTAATCTTCCTCCTCAGATTTCCAGGTCTTGTACTGTGTAATAATCCTTTTGTATACTGTAAAGATTTGTCACTCGACTTGGTTTAATAAAAAACTGACTGGTCAGTAGCCAGGCAGGAAGCATAGGTGGAAGAGCCAAGCTAAGGATGCTGGGATGAGAAAGGGTGGAGAGAGGAGATGCCAGCAGTCACAGAGGAAGTGGGCTGTGTACAAAATGAGGTAACAAAGTATTGATAAGAAATATATATTAATTTAAATATAGGAGTTAGCTAGTATCAAGCCTGAATCACCAGTTGAACATTTATAATTATTATTAAGCCTCAATGTGTTTATTTGGGAGCTTCTGGTGAGATAGAAACTTCTGCCTACATTGCTGGGGTTACAGGTGCTCACCACCAAACCTGGTTATGTTCCATTTCGTAAAATTTCCTCAATGGGAGGAAACTCCTAGGCCACGAAGTTCATCTAAAAGAGTGATACAAGACGTATTTAAAGCATAGTGAGCCTTCATGCTTTGAGATGGTCTGTCACTGAGCCGTGGTTAATAGGAACATGTGCATCATAGTGTAAGGAAGGGCACAGAGGTAAACACAGCCATGGTGGACATCAGTTTCTAACGTTGCATATCTGTTCCTGGAGGTGGCCCTTCTACTGTTTCTAGCCATCTTATTATGGGTGGTCAGGGTTTGTGTGTGTGTGTGTGTGTGTGTGTGTGTGTGTGTGTGTGTGTGTATATGTGTTTCCAAGGAATTGAGATAAAGGCTCATACAGATTTGCCAGAGTTGCCGAATAGGAGCTGGAGAGATGGCTCAGTGGCGAAGTGCATTGGTAGCTTCTCTGGAGGACTCAGATTTGATTCCCAGCACCAATATGGCAGCTCCCAATCATTTCTAAGTTCCGTCTCAGGGGATCTGATGCCCTCTTTGGTCCTCTGTGGACATAGTATGTGTGTGGTACACACGTGCAGGCAAAACACCCATACACATAAAAAAAATAAAAATGAAGAAATAGCGGAGTAAATATATACAAAATGATAGAATGGGTCAGACACGCGGTCGAGACTGACAGTGGGACCCGTGAGTCAGGGTCTGGGGGCTTTCAGAGAGATCCTCCCTTTCCCAGCATCTACTATTGCTGATAAATAGATCATCAGTATGGGATGGGGCCCAGAGAGCCCCTCTCATCCATGTCAGAATTTTGGCTGGCTCCATTTGTACAGGCGACCGCAGCTGCTACGAGTTCATGTCTGGGAGACGGAACAGCTGGGTCCCACTCTGAAGAATGACCACAGCTCTCCTCCCACCGTCTGGCTCTTACGTTCATCCTCACGCTTCTTCCATGACGCTCCCTGAGCCTCAGTGGGGTGTACGTGTGGGTGATATAGGTGTCCCATTTAGGGCTGACACTTAGTCTCTTATTCTCAGCACTCTGATGAGTTACGTAACTTTCTGGTGATGTAAGATGAAGCTTCTCAGGCCAAGGTTAGAGCAGCCAAGGTCTATGGGTAGAAGCATAAATATTTAGAAAGCATTTTGACAGCATGGCCATTTAGCAAAATAACCAGAGCAGGTTCTACCTTAGGCCCTGGGTCTCTGTTTTGATGAACAGACCTGGCTTACATAAGCCATTACTCAGGTACACATGTACATGCTTTCCCGTGAGGCATCTGCTTTTAGTCACATGCATACCCAATTCTGAATAGGCACAAGATGGTAAATAGGAGGTTCTCTCTAAGCGCTCACTTAGAGGACACAGTTTGCCTTATTGTACATGGTCCTCAAACCATTCTAGGCTGGATCAGCTGCCCCCCAGCTTCCATGCCTGACTAACTGAAATACAACTAGGTAGAATCTGCTTAAGTTTGATGGTGTCTAAGGGGAAGAGAAACTTATTTCTCCATCCTGAGAGGGGTGTGCCTATGACTTGACATGAGTGGGCATCCTAGGTTGCTAACAGGCTGTCTGGTACATAGCTCAGGAAGAGGTATGTTTGTGTAGTACATACAGATAAAGGTCTCAGGTACATTAGCAGATTACTAGATGCAAGTTTTTGCATGACTCATGCCAAGTACAGTCCCAGCTTCCTAAATGATTTCTTGTGTTTACCTACCTCAAATTGCCCATAAATATCTTTTTATTCATAGGCGACGAGGCAGATTTGGCAGGTTTATGATTTAACAAATATTTACTTTTATTATTCTTAAATTATGTATATGTGTTCAAGTGTGGCTATAGGCACATGCATGCAAGTGCCCGTGGAGGCCAGAAGTATTGTGTTTCCTTGGAGCTGGGGTTACAAGCAGTTGTGAGTTACCCAACTTGGAGGCTGGGTACTGAACTCAGGCACTGTTAACCTCTAAGCCTTTCTCCAGACCCTAATTAATTAATTACTTACTTAATTAAAAATTATGTATATCAGCATGTGGGTATCTGCCTGTGAGTGTCTGCAGAGTCCAGAAGAGGACATCAACGTCCTTGGATCGGGAGATATAGGTGGTTATAAGTCACCATGTAGTTGTTGGGAACCTAATTCAGGTCCTCTGAAAGAGCGGTACAAGCTTTTAAGTGATGAACCATCTCTCCAGCCCATAAACTGATGTTTTGAAGGCATTTCTTTATCCCTGGCAGGACTCCTGGGCTCACCATAGACCAGAGGGGAGGCAACTCGGGGACCAGAATAGGAAGCAGCCACTGGAATTTAACTGAGGAGGGAGGAATCCTCACCATCCCCTCTTTCCTGGGACCAGGTGGAAATTGCACTTTCCTCATAATTAGAGGCCCTCAGACAGGACACCCCTGGGCTTTGGCAATCTCCATAAAGAGCTCTTCCACACAGAGGAGCTGTTGACAGTGAGGAAAGAGGTGATGTGACAGGGACCGGAGGGGTCACATTACCTCTAAGAAGGGAGGCTGTAAACAATTCGCTGTCACTTCCCACCTACCAAATTAGCTGGAAAAATAAAAGAGAATTGAGCAGTTGCTGTTAGCATCCCGCTCTTGAGGAGATTGGCTTTGGTGATCTGTCACTAGCAGCCTCTCCTCCCTGTCTCAGGGAGCCCTGGCTGATGAGAGGCTCGGGACATTATTAACGCCACTTTGCGGAAGAGGCTGCACACTCAGACTAATGCCTTATGGCATTCGTTGCTTTCCTGGGGCTCCAAGGATGGAGAGAATGTCCTGAAATAGCAACTCCGAGCTGGTTGTCAAGGCAACAGGATCTATCAGGAGGTACTGTCAGGTGCTGTGCTTAGCGTTGTGGAGGGATGGGCTGAAAGAAATTGCAAATGTAGACTTTACCCTCCATGAGCCTACATTCTGGGGAAGACAAGGGTTTGCTTGTGAATCTATTATGGCCACATTTCCTTACCCAGGGAGCATGAGGGCACAGGTGTAGGCAGATATTAACTAGTGTTAATCATATGCAGTCAGGTGCATAAGGACAGATAAGTTCGCAAAGCACATTGGGTAAAACAAAAGTTAAACATTGCTGGACGTCTCTGTGTCTTTAATGAGCTTCTGTATACGGTGAGAATCAACACTACATTTCCATGAATTATTTGTTCATAGCACGCCCGTGAGACTGGTCAAATAGCTCAGTTGTTAAAGCACTTGCTTTGCAAGCATGAGGAATTGAGTTCGATCCCCAGGGCTCATGTAAAAAAAAAAATCCAGGCATGGTGGTGCACACTTGTGTTAGGAAGGCAGAGAAAAGCAAAGCCGTGGGGCTTGTTGGTCAGTCAGCCCAGCTTCCTTAGCAAGTCTTGGGCTGTTGAGAGAACTTGCTTCAAAACAAATAAGCAAACAAAGTGGCTGGCACCTGAGGAATGACGCTTGAGGCTGTCCTCTGGCCTCCCCTGCACGAGTACACACACACACACACACACGCATTTGCATGCCCTCACATGCAAACATACTCACACATATGCACTCACACAAAACTTGTGCACAGGGTATTGCAGAGGATTAGGAAGACCACAGAATGTTTTTGGGATCCTAAATAGAAACATTTTTCAAAGTAGAGATCAACTGAGTTCTTAGAATTGTGGGAAAGCTCAGGAGTGCGACGGGATTCAGCCGTGAAGGTTAGTGTGGACTCAGAAAAGTGGGGCCTTTGGGGAGAACGAGCCAAACTGTGCCTTTCAAACTTTGGCTGGGTGGTGAGAACGGAAAAGTCATTCTTTATAGGGTGTGGCTGGTTCTTTCTCTTAGAGAGAGGGAGGGGAGGAAAGTGGGGAGGAACTCCATATTGGGCACTAATGCTTATGGTTCAATAGCTTCTGTGTGTGTGTGTGTATCAGTGGTTCCTGTTCTTCCGGAGGACCTGAGTTCATGACCCAGTCCCATCATGGTGGGGAAAAGATATCATTCCTGGGAGAGAGCATGCATCTCATGGAGACTCATCACATGGTGGTGGACTAGGACACAGAGTTGGCTTGGGGACCTACTTCATTAGATAGGCCCCACTTCCTAAAGGCTCCACAACCTTCCAAGCGGTGCTGCAAACTGGAGACCAAGTGTACAAGGCCCCTAGGAGGCTCTGGGGAGACATTTTCAAAAAATGACAATG
The DNA here is from genome assembly GCF_982192425.1 of Myodes glareolus. Lineage (NCBI taxonomy): Eukaryota > Metazoa > Chordata > Mammalia > Rodentia > Cricetidae > Myodes > Myodes glareolus. The sequence continues at coordinate 112,497,913 of NC_142027.1, forward strand.
CTGTCATTTTCCAATGACCGCACCTCCTTGAATTCTACCAAGAACTGAAGAAGAAAAACCTGTTCTGTGATGTTCTTGCTTCAGGGTTCCCTTCCCCTATTTGTATAAATTAGCACCTCCAACAGCACATCCAGTTACCACTTCCTCCCAGAAGCCCTTCCTAACTCTGTGTGTGCGCGCAAATAAAATGGTTTTTGTTTTTTAACAGAGTCTCACTATGCAGCCTTGACGATCCTTGAGCTCACACAGATCCACCTGAGGCCTGCCTCCCAAGTGCTGGGATTAAAGGTGTGTACCTACCATGTCCTGATACGCTCTTTAAAAAGAGATTCATTTATTTTTTTATTTATGGACCTATGTGTGTGGCGCATATGTCTGGAGTACCTAAGCAGGCTAGAAGAGGGTACCAGATCTCCGGGAGCTAGAGATATAGGTGACTGTGAGCTGCTTAATATGGGTGCTGGAAACCAACTCAGGTCCTCTGGAAGAGCAACAAGTACTCTGAACCATACACACACATGTACACATGTATATATACATACAGCACACACATATACACACAATATTCTGGCAGGGTCATTATATCTGCATATTTAGCTATGCATCTATTATATAATGTATACATATAATATAATGTGTATAAAACATGTATTTTATTTTTTGTGGCAGGATTATACTGTATGGGCTGACTTTCAAAGTACAGTCCTCTGCCTTAACCTCTCCAGTTCTGGGAGTATAGTCCTGGGCCATCATGCTGGCTTTGCTAATTTATTTTTAATATCCAGCACTCGGAGTCTGTTGTTGACAATGTCATTGTGATGGTTCCTCTCCATCGTCAACGTGATTTAGGAGATACATCTATTTTTTTTTTAAAAAAGATTTACTTGTTTATGCATATGGGTGTTTTGTTTGCATGTATGCACACCGGAAGAGGGCATTGGGTCCTATGGGACTACCGTTATAGACGCTGTGAGCTGCTATATGGATGGTGGGAGTCGAACTCAGGACCTCTGGAGGAGCAGCTAGTGTTCTTTACCACTGAGCCATCTCTCCAGCCCAGGGAGGTACACCTCTGAGGGCATCTGTAAGGGTGTCTGCTGAGAGATTATACTGAGATGGAAAGACCTGGCACTTTATGTAAAGCCATCCCATGGGCTGAGATCCCAGACAGAATAAAAGGAGAAAGTGAGTTGAGCACCAGCATCCATCTCTCTCTGCGTGCTGAAGGTGGATGCCACGTGGCCAGTCTCCTCACGGTCCTGTTCCCATGCCTTCCTCATCACGGTGTACTGCATGTACCCTCAGGTTGTGAGCTGTGATAAAGTCTTACCTCCATAAGCTGTTTTGTGTCATGAATTTGCCAGAGCAATGAGAAAAGAAACAAATACAGCCCCTGTCCTTCAATCTCTGATCACTTTTTTTTAATCCTGACTTTTTTTTATTGTGGTAAAATATAGATAACATTTGTTAAACAAAGCATTTTTAAATACGACTTACTGATATTTAATACATGTACAATGTTGTGCGACTAAAACCATTATCGACTTCCAAATTTCATCACCCCAAACAGAAACTTGGCATTCACTTGGCAATGGCTTCCAGTTCTCCCCCTGTCTCTGGGAACGCCGGCTTTCATTCTGTATGGATTTGGTTTTCTAGGAGGCTCATATAAATAGAATTACGAGGCAGTTCTTTTGTGACTGACTTGTTTCATTGAGCATCTGTGCATGCCTTGTCCATGTTGCACAGTGCATCAGAATTTCATTCATTTGTGTGAGTGAATGCTACGCCTGTGTATGGCTAGACTACCTTTTGCATATGTATTCATCCATTCATCCACGCGTGGCACTTGGGTTGCTTCCATCTTTTAGCTCTTGTGTATAAGGCTGCTGTGAATTTGGGTGTAAAAATATGGGACAGAACCTTTTTATTCATTTTCTTTTTGTTATTGAAGTTCGGAGAATTGAATCTAGGGCTTTGTGTATACTAGGCAAGTACTTTACTGTTGAACCACACCCCCAGCCCCTCACTGGGAGATTCTAGGCAGGGGCTCTACCACTGAGCCACACCCCAGCCCCTCACTGGGGGATTCTAGGCAGGGGCTCTACCACTGAGCCACACCCCAGCCCTTCACTGGGGGATTCTTGGCAGGGGCTCTACCACTGAGCCTCACCCCAGCCCCTCACTGGGGATTCTAGGCAGGGGCTCTACCACTGAGCCACATCCCAGCCCCTCACTGGGGGATTCTAGGCATGAGTTTTACTGCTGAACTGTAGGTAAGTGCTCTACCACTGAGTTACACTCGCAGCCCCTCTTTAGTTTTTATTTTATTCAGAGGCACAGTTTGTCCAAATTACCCCAACTAGGCTTCAAAGCTTGCAATCTTCTTTTTTCCTCTGCTGATACAGAAAAGCCTATGTTGCAAGTCAGGGCTCACATGAAAAGAAGCTTCTGTGTCTCAATCCTGGTACCCCCCGCCAGTCTCCCCCCACCAGTCTCAGCATCCATTACTTCACTAGGCTCATACTTGGTCCTTTCCAAGTCTGTGCATCTATAGTGTCTTATTGCTTTGATAATGCTTTCAGATCTGTCTTCTTGCCCAATTAGGCAACATTGTGTAGCTACTTCCTCTGAATAGAAATGAGAAGGAGGAAGCTCATGCCATGTACAAGGCTCAGGAAATGCAATCAATGTATAAGCCCAGGGAGTTTAAGAAACTCACACAACTTACAAGGTTCAGAAAGTTCAGGAAACCTACAAGGCTCAGAAAGCTACAAGATTCACAAGGCCTCTCCCTAAGGTTGCATTAGCAGTCACAATTGCTGGCAGAGAGGCAACTTGCTTCCATGAAGCTTACTGAAAATTGTGCCCGGAGCTCCAAGGCTACTGCTTTTGTCAGTTGTTACGTACCTTTGTTGGGGTTGGCTTTCTGGTGGTCTATGCTCGTGCAAGTAAAGAAACATTCACTGTTCCTAACTCAAACAGACTCATTCTTTGTAACAAGAGGGCCTGCTATTGGGGTTTCTGTAGTGACGGGCTGCGGGCAGGCCTGCTTTTCATCCTGCCCAGCTCCCGCATGGCTAGCTTAGCCCCAGAAATAATAACACATAAGTTGTATTCATTTAAATACTGCCTGGCCCATTATCTCTAGAGAGTTAGTTACTGGCTAACTCTCACATCTTCATTAACCCATTTCTAATAATCTGTATAGCACCACGAGGTGGTGGCTTACCGGAAAAGATTCAGCATGTCTGACCTGGTGGCTGGCTCCATGGCGTCTGCCTCATTGCCCTCTTCCCAGCATTCTAGTCTGTTTACTCTGCCTACCTAATTTTCTGTCCTATCAAAGGGCCAAGGCAGTCTCTTTATTGACCAATGAAAATAACACAATAGACAGATAACCCTCCTCCATCATTTCCCCTTTTTCTGTTTAAACAAAAAAGAAAGGCTTTCATTTTAACATAGTAAAATTACATATAACAAACCAGTTATCAAGCAAGAATTACAGTCACAATATTTATAACTATATCTTTATCATAATAATGGAAAACTATGACTATCCATTCTTCAACTCCATCAAAGACTCCAGAAGGATATAATATTACATAAGTAAACAAGAAGTAAGCAACTTCCAAAACTCTAGAAATGACAGAGACATCTCGCTGACTGGACAGTGACCTAAAGTTCCTCTCTATCGTTGGGGCATCCATTTTCGGTCTTCAGGCTCATAATATCCAGCAAACATTTTCATGAAGCAGGAACTTTTAAAGACAGTTCAGTCACTATCTGCTGTGTCCTGCAGAATGTCTCGCAGACTCCTTCATGAATCAGGAACCCCGAAAGATCATCTCACCTTTAGGCAAGTTCAGCAGTCCTCTCTCTGTGGGTTATCTGTGTCCAGTTTATACAACAGCCCAGGCAAGAACAGTTTCTTGCCCAAATGGCTAACCAACTCCATAAGGAGCCTCTTCGATGCCCTTCTTCCTCTTGAAGTAGATTGGTGCTGCCAGGAGCAGACGTGTCTCATTGTCATGAAAAGTCCGGGAAAGAATCAGCATGTCTGACCTGGTGGCTGGCTCCATGGCGTCTGCCTCATTGCCCTCTTCCCAGCATTCTAGTCTGTTTACTCCGCCTACCTAATTTTCTGTCCTATCAAAGGGCCAAGGCAGTCTCTTTATTGACCAATGAAAATAACACAATAGACAGATAACCCTCCTCCATCAGGTTTCTGTCCTGCCTGGTTCCCACAGTCGTTAAGTCCCAAAGAATCACACAGAAGGTCTCCATAAGTTATAAACTGGTTATCCCATTAGCTCAGGTTTTGTATTAGCTCTTATAACTTATATTAGCCCATTTTTCTAATATATGTTAGCCACATGGCTCAGTACCTTTTTCAGCGGGGCAGGTCACATCTTGCTTCTTCAGTGTCTGGACAGGACTGCGAGGAATGGGCTTCCTCCTTCCTAGAATTTTTCTGTTCTCATTTCCCCACCTCTACTTCCTGTCTGGTTATCCTGCCTATACTTCCTGCCTGGCTACTGGCCAATCAGTGTTTATCTAAAACATAATTGACAGAATACAGAATTGTCCACCATCAATTCTTTGGTCTGATGTTAGTGACCTACCCAGGCTAAGTTGCTGTTTGCTCACACTTCACCAGAACAATTCCTGTAACAAAAGGCTGGGATAGCGGTGGCTTTGCTTTATCTGTTGGTTATGTAAATGTTTCCGATGGGTTGAAACCTTCTTTCATGGAATGGGGGAAGATCCCGAAAGACGGGAACAACTTACAAGTACCTGGGGCTCTGGAAACTTATTAGAGTTGTTAGGCTTTCCCCCAAAGTTACACAAGAAACAAACAATTGGTAGGTAAGAGGAGATGCTTCAGTGGTGTAGTTGCCCGTGGATTTTGAGTGATCACCATGCGGGTGTGTATAGCTTTTTTGGTAGTGAAGGTGTGCAAGTCCCCTGTGTTCTTGTAAGGGACCCCTGTAAAGTCACTGGTTCACCAAGCTACACCTGGAGGGGATTATTTCTTTGTTGTTGGAGCAGAGGAAGCCCTGAGTGAGTGAAGTCCTCAGTGAACGTGGGCCATGGCCATGCCAAGGACCCAAAGCCTCAGACTTGTGGGGAAATGCAAAGCCTTAGGCTAGGCTGAGGCAGACAGGAGAGTCTTTCTTCCTGGTCTGAGTGTGAATGTTGATTGTGTGTATAGAAAATGTCCATGGAGTTTTCTTCCTCTGGATATTTACGGTCTGAAGACAGCTCCCCTGTAGAGACTATGTCTACTGAAATTAGTTAACCTTGCCTCCTTAATCCTGCTGCCTAGTATAGACCCTGCCTCCTTATTTGCTGGTAATAATGTCAATGCCTGCTCAGCTGTATGCAGTAACCTGCCTCTTGGCTCAATGATAAACAATAAACACTGAGATTCTGGGGTGCTGAGGTTTGTCCGTCAGAGATCCTAGTCCACCCTCCCGGCATTTCTGTGTGCCCCCGAGTCAGACTATCTATTATTTCTTCAGTCCCTCGCTGTCCCCAGTCAGTCCATCTCCGGAGCCTTGAAAGGACATGGCAGTCTGTCAGCAGTCTCTCTCCCTAGTGTGAATTAATATATTCCACCTAGGCAAAGACTCATAACAATGTTTTATGTTCCAATTATTCCCAAATGTTCCCAGCATCATGCCTGGGACCGGGCTCTTCGCAAATGTTCTCTTTCTAAAGATCAAGTGAAGGAGATGAATTATGGATGCCGAGTGGTGTGCTGTGTCTTCTATTTGTCAACCCTGTTCCACTCTGCCATTGAGGCCCCGGGCCCCTTTAACAGGGAATAGCCTCCTTCTGTCTTTGTGTCTTCAGCAGTAGGTTGACATTTCTCCAGACTGGGTGCTTCTCCTCACCTGCAGGGAGTTTCTTTCCCCAATTACAACACAAACAAAGCGTTTTACCCCAACCAAGCAGCAACTTTTTCTATGCCTGTGTACCCAGGTAGGAGGTTCTATTGGGATTATACCTACCTATGTTTGTGGATAGAAACATGGCCCCAATCATTGTAAAAGAAGGGATGAGTGGACACCTGAGGACCAAAACTTGAAGAGGAGGAGTCATTAGGAGTGGGATACCTGAATCCTGGAGAAATCAAGGCCCTCTTAGAGACAGTAGCTCCCAGCTTTCCCTCTCCTTTCTGCTCAGAGAGATGTAATGCTTGCCAATATACGTCACTTCTGCTCTTCTCTGAGCTGCTTGCTATTCTTCTAATTAATCAAGGGAGAGAATGAAGCCACCAGCCTAGAGTGATGTCCACTCTTGTTCGGTGTTACAGAAGGTAAGCCCATGCCCTGAGAGGCCACAGACACAGAGGCCACACGCCCCATAGGATGCTTTTACTTGCCTGGACCTGGCTTTGCTTCAGAGTGGCTGGGCTTGTGGTTCCTGCACTAGGCAGAGAACTCACTTCCTGGACAACGAAGCGCCTCCACTGGCAGCGCTAGAGTCTTTGCATGCTGGCCTGCCCCACGGGGTTTCCACATGTCCTCGGTGCTGTTCTGCCTGGCATTTGGAATTCGCACGGTAAACAACAGTTGGCCACGAGTTACCGAAGCCTATTGGCTAATTATGGAACAGAATACTTGCCAAAGGAGGCTTTTGATTGGGCCTGGGCCAATGAGGGAAAAAAGTGGGCAAGTTAGATGCTGTTTTGTCTCCAATTTGGCTCTGAGGTTGGGAGAACCATCCTAGGCAAGCCCGCAGCATGGAGGAGACAGTCGTGATTCTGCTCAGTGAACTTCCTTCAGTTCCTGATTCCTGGGGAATGCTCACATGGCTCCTGGGTGGGAGGCACCATCCTGTGTCCTATTTTATTTAACTCTTCCATGAAGCCTGTGATAGACAGGGAACTTGATTCCTATTTTACAGCTTTTTTTTTTTTAAATCTAATTTGAGATGTGAGGTGATAGGACTGAGCCTGGAAGTGGGTCTCTGTCACTCAAATTCCAGAATCCATTCTGTTAATGTCCTTCCGTCCTCCCTCCCTTCTTTCCTCCCTCCCCTACTTCCTCCCTTCCTTCCTTGTTTCATTGCTCCAACCTTCTCTCTTTCTCCCGGTCTCTCTTATTTTTTCCTTCTCTTTCCAAAGGCAGACGCTAGAGATATGTAAGCAGGGAAAACCCCATGTCCCAGCCATCAATATGGTCTTTATCCTTTCTCCTTTTATATTTTTGCAGTGCTGGGGTTGGAATCCAGGGCCTTGAACGTGCTGAGTAAGAGCTCCACCACTAAGCCACACCCCAGCCCCTCATTGGAGGAGTCTAGGAAGGTGAATCACTGAGTCACATTCCAGCCCCTCACTGGGGGATTCTAGGCAGGTTCTCTACCACTGAGCCACACTCCAGCCCCTCACTGGGGGATTCTAGGCAGGTGCTCTACCACTGAGCTATACCCCAGCCCCTCACTGGGGGATTCTAGGAAGGCGATTCATCACTGAGCCACACCCCAGCATCTTACTGGATAGTTTGAGGCAGGAACTCTACCTCTGAGCTATCTTTGGCTCTGATTTTTCAGGCATTCATGGTTGTGTCTGGTTTGTTTTATATGGGCTCTGGGGATCTGATACTCAGGTTCTCATACATGTAAGGCAAGCACATTACTGACTGAGCTAATCCTTCAGTCCTTTTGCTGTTGAGAGTCAAAAGTGGGTATCTCATGAGATTAATGGCATCATGTCGCTAGCTTAAAATGGGAGATATTCATTTTTTAAAAGACCTATTTTATTTTAAATTATGTTTATAGGCATATATGTTTGCGGATGAGTATGGGCACATGTGGGTGCAGGTAGCCAAGAATGCCAGAAGAGGGCATTGCATTCTCCAGAGCTGGAGTTACAGGTAGTTGTGTGGATGTCGGGATCTGAACTTGTGTCCTCTGTCAGAGTAGTCCATACTTGTAACTACTGACCCGCATCCCTAGTCTTGGCCACATCTAATTTTAATTGGAAAGTTTTCACCATGGAAGATAGCAGGCAAGCTATCCAGGATCTCTCATCCTCTCCCACTATAGTCGTTCATAGATGAGTAATGCCCCCAAATGTCCTTGATGGCTCTACTTCAACCCTTCAGCTCTGCAGAACTACTGTGTACTACTGGATGCTTTAGGGAAAGAGTGAGACAACTACTCACAGTGCATTTTGGGTCGTATTAGACCTACTGTGTGCCACTCAGTGTGCTACTCAAGGATGAACCAGCTGACCCACTGTGTGCTCCAGTTGTGCACTTGGGTAATAATAGTCAACTCGGCCACCCATGCGTGTAATTCTAGCATCCCAAGCCAAACACATACGTTCTACCACACTTGGTTTTTTTATTTTTATTTAGATTCTGAAGATTAAATTTGGGTCCTCATGCTTGCAAGGTAAGGACTTATCAACTGAGCCTCTTCCAGCTTCTCCTAACTCTGCCTTTTCTTAATGCTTCATATGCCAGGATCTGGTCACATGGTTGCCCCGCAAAGCTCCTTTGCAACATTTAGACGGAAGACATTTCTGAATGGTCATGTCTCTGCCTTGCTGGGGAAGCCCCGTTTCCTCTGGGTACCAGGTCTATAACTGAAACACAGAGGTTCTGCTCTACAAGATCTACAAGGATGTCGGTCTGATCTAAGAGCCGGTGAGTGTTTTCTTTCAACATCGTTGAACTAAGCAAGCACAGTGTTCAAAGCTGATTGGCTTATTTCTTGGTCTTGGCCTGGCTCCCCAGTGTCTTTCACTTTGGGGTAGAGCCAGCCCTTCACAGTTTAGTCTGCTCAAAATGCTAATGAGAGCATTAGTCCCTCTTCACCTCCCTGGAAACACTGTCCAGACCCACCCCCTCCCCCGTAATCTTCAGAGAGGCCAAATCTGAACTTGTTTCATCAAGGCCAAACGTCAATCATAAGAAGAAATCTATATGAAATTTTAATTGCAGAAAGTACTGAGTAAATTTAATGAGAGAAATAGGAGAGGGAAGAATTCCCCGGTTCTCGGTGCATGCATAATGCTGACTTAAATGGACTCTCTGGGGGGTGCAGGGGAATTGCAGTTTTGGAATTTACACACCGAGAGAGCAAATCGAGTGGACCCCGGAAGGTGAAGGTCATACATCAGAATCATTTAACTGCCTTTGAATGATTGCTCCGACTTGAACGGTGAGGAGCGCTGGCTGCAGCCCCAGTCATCACTGCGACTCCAATTGCCGAAATGACACTCAGCATTCATAAATCAGCGGTCATTAGC